>NW_012147853.1:11301-30542 GCF_000956105.1 Propithecus coquereli
ATTCTCTTCTTTACTTATGAAAAATCATAGCAGCATCTCTAAAGCAATACCAAATGTGATAACAAGAGAATAGATAACAATTCAATCATAAACAAAGGGTAAGGTTTTTACCATAGCTTTAAAATCTAGCTTGATTAGTCAAGGAGTAAAAGAACTTTGGTAATTAGAGTAGAACTACTTTGCTCTTTTCATATTTCATTATCTGCCTTTTCTAGAGTTTGTTAATCAACATCTATTTTATTTTCATTTATTTGTATTAATTTATTTTTAATTGACAAATAACATTGGTGTATATTTATGGGGTGCAATGTGATATTTTGCTTTCTGTATAAATTGCAGAAATATTCAGTCAACCTAATTAACATATCTATCACCTCACCAACTTATTTTTTTTTTTTTTGTGGTGAGGATGTTAAAAATCTATTATTTTAGCAACTTTGAAATATAAAATTCATTATTACTAACTGCGATCACTATGCAGTGCAACAAATCACTAAGACTTATTTCTCCAGTCTAACTGAAACTTCGTACCCTTTGATCAACATCTCTCTTTTCTCCATTTCTCCTCTTCTCCACATCTCTCTGTTAACCACCTTTCTATTCCCTGTTTCTATGATATATTAATTAATTTTTTTCCTAGATATATTTCTATCCATCCAAATTAACCACCAAAAGAATTCTTAACTTAAAGAAAATAAAACTTTAATTGCTTAATGCTTATTATAGCTGTTAGGTATGTTTTAACTTGGACGTATTTAGGAAGTGCAAGAGATGCTTACAAGCAAAAACTTAGAACAAGCACTGGATTAAGAGTCAGGGGTGTGCTTTGACTTATGATTTATCACCATGTAGGTAAATCTGTTGAGCAAAAACCCATTGACCACCATTAGTGGAAAATATAATACCAACTCCCTGTTTTTAAAATTAATAATTCAGGCCAAAATTAAACCATTTACCACCATTCCTTTTTAGAAGAAACTGAAGGACTTTTTTTTTACTACAGAAGAGTGCCAAAGAAAGACTATGAGTAGACACCCAGTAATGGGATTGCTGGATCAAATGGTAATTCTACTTTTAGCTCTTTGAGGTATCTCCATATGATCCAGCAATCCCATTACTGGGCATCTACCCAAAGGGAAAAAAGACATTCTATAAAAAAGACATCTGCACTTGAATGTTTATAGCAGTACAATTCACAATTGCAAAGATGTGGAAACAACCCAAGTGCCCATCAATACGTGAGTGGATTAATAAAATGTGGTACATGTATACCATGGAGTCCTACTTAGCCACAAAAAACAATGGTGATCTAGCACCTCTTATATTATCCTGGATAGAGCTGGAGCCCATTCTACTAAGTGAAGTTATCACAAGAATGAAAAAACAAGCACCATATGTACTCACCATCAAATTGGTATTAACTGATCAACACTTATGTGAACATATAGTAGTAACATTCATCAGGTGTCAGGCAGGTGAGAGTGGGGAGGAGGGGATGGGTATATTCACACCTAATGGGTGTGGTGCACACCATCTGGGGGATGGACATGCTTGAAGCTCTGACTCAGGTGGAGCAAAGGCAATATATTAACCTAAACATTTGTGCCCCCATAATATGCTGAAATAATAAAAGAAAAACAATCAAAACAAAACAAAAAAAAAACCCGAAAGACTACATTAGAAAATCACTTTTTCAACACAAAATGAAATACTTAATTCAGGCAAGAGTCATTAGTGGATACTAAAACTAATTTGTGAAATATAGAAGGGAAATAAGCTCTCTCCAAGGTGCCTAATTATGACCCAATGCATTATTTGCTAATTTCAAAGGGGAAACATACTTTTAGAAAAGAGTTGTCTGGCTGTTATGATCTTAATCAAATTCTCAAAAATAGCATATTTCATAGTGGGACAAATTTGTTTCCAACGTAATATGTAGTGTCTATAAAACTGATAAACTAATCTAATCTTGTCAAAATGTTTAACATGAATTTAATAGTATAAACAGGGGTTTTCAAAAATTTTTTATCTAATGGGTAGACAGTAAATATTCTAGACCTTTTGGATCACATACAGTCTCTGTTGCATATTGCTTTTTCTCTTATTTGATTGTTTGTTTATTCATTTACAAATAACTTTTACAATATAAAAGTCATTCTTAGCTTGAATGTTGTTTAAAAACAAGTCACAGGTGAGATTTGGCCCAAAGGTCATGGTTTATTTACCTTCGGTGTGAAGGAAAGATTGAAAAGCCCTATAAGAAAATGATTGCACAGACCCAAAATATGGGATGTTCTAAAAACAATTATTCTTCTCTCTTTAAAAGTAAATGACATAAAAATATAAATTAGGGAGTGGGAACTGTCCAAATATAAATAGCACTAAAGAGATAAAACTAAATGGAATATATAAACCTGGATTGCATACATGAAGTTGGATCCTGCTTTAAATTATTTTTATAAACTATAAAAGACATTTTAGAAAACTTTTATTTATTCAAAAGTAAATATCCTTTATTTCCAAAAATGTTAGTATTTAAACTAATGATTACTTCCCGAGATTTCTTAGAATTAGCAAAACACTACATCACCTCAAGAAATAGTTGCCTTAGATTTGAAAGTCTAGAAGTCTGCTGGTCTTAAATAATAGTGAACTTTAAAAAGTCTCAAGTTGCAAAGCTGAACTATTAAGTCAATATTCTTCTTGAGAACTGGATAATTTAAGTGTGAGTATTCTACTGATATATTCTGAATCACCATGTAGATCAATCTCTTAGGAAAAAAAAAATCCCAATCTTTTCTTGATGTTTAACTCTATGGGCACAAGTCAGTAATGAGCTTGGTATCTCAGTAATACCAAAGGACTTGTATGCAGAATCTTCAGATCATCTGGATCATTTCCTGTGGAGAGTCATAGGGATATGTTGGCTCTCTTTTCTCTTCAACTTGTATATTAATGACTTAATATAGTTTTGGATATTTTGGATATTTGCTCAATTCTCTGCATATCTCTGTTCTCCCACCATAGCCTAAAGAAAGGTCTATATTGGTCTTTATAAGATGACGTGAGTTGTGTGATTTAGCTCTGGTAGCTGTAGTAATTGCAGTGTGACAGAGCAACTACTGCAAAGCCCAAATCACTATAAAATATCATCTGATACCTAACTGACATAGTACCCCTAATAACAAGTAAACCAATGGAGACAAAAGCAGATAAGCCTCCGATTAACCCTCCCCAACTACTAAAACAGAGGAACTGCCTTTCATGTTATCATTGCCCTTGTGATCAGGCAAATAATTTCTGAAAGAGTGTACACAGTTATTTGGAATTAATGAATGTTGAAATTACTAAATATCACCAGTTACAATGTTTACTGATACCCTTTCTTTGGTCTTGATTTAAGAAATCTCTAATGATTCATATTAGCATCTAAAGGACATCTCTGATTAGTGTCAATCTTAGATCCTCCATGTAAGTCTCTCACTCTGAAAGAAAACAACAAAAGCCTCCCAATGCCAAGGTAATCCTGTAAAATTCAGTGCTATATAAATCCATATGTGCACAAATACCCACTCAGAGCCATACATCAAACAAAGTACTTGTTCAGTGTAAGACAGACTTTTCCAAACTCCATGTCATTCTTCTAGCATTTTCAATATAGCATAAACTTTAACAAAATATATCATATGTTTTGATAAGAATGTTTCTCAAAATTTTGTTTTAATTGCACACACAAAAGTGTGAGTGTGTGTGTGTGTGTGTGTGTGTGTGTGTGCCTATGTATGTGCTGAGTGCCAATAGAAAATTAATAATGACATTAGGGTACAGTCAAAAAAGTTTGAAGGTTATAATACTTGAAAGGATAACAGAGGGTTAACAAGATTAGATATTTTTTCTGTTTTTCTATTCTAAGAAGAATATGGGTTTTAATAAGAGCCATCTACCACGAAGAGTGGAGGATTATGCAATCTTCTTTTCCTATGAACAGCTGTAAAGTTAGAGAAAATTCAAGAAACCACATTATCTTTCACTTATTAAAACCATAAACAAATTAATACTAATGATTAAAGATGAGTCCTTATTATATATCATTTCTAATTTTCATTAATGGTTATTTTGTGTTGCAACATTCTTCATATTTTTATAGGAATTCTTGTTATCTATCTATCACTTGTTCCAAGACCAAAAGGAATATCTATAATATTACTAAGCATGAGATAGATCTAGTTTAACACTGCAATCTAAAACTAAAGATTGAAACAAAATTTTTGATCAACAACTAAAGTTTCTCATTTTGTTTATAGCAAAAATGATTAATTATCTTCTAATGGGTAAATCAATACTTTGCTTAATTGTATCTGTTTCTCAGAATTACATACTTCTAGTTCATTACCTCTTTTAAATTCTGCCTTGGAAAACTGCACAAAATTTGTTGATGTTTCTTTTAACATCTTGATAAATCTGCTCTCTTTGTCTTAATCAATCTTTCACTAAGTTTTCATTACCAACAATAAACTATAGAGTTTAAGTATGCTAATATAGTTATATAAATAATATGAGAAAAAATTGAGAAGACTCTGTTTTTTCAAGAACTTATAACATAATAGCAGTTAAGTTTAGGAATTAAACAGTGATTACAGACGCTCATCATGCACGATGGAGTCTAAAATGATTATATAACCTGAAATAAAAAAATCAGAAGAGGGGAAATAATAAATGAATACATTTATGAAGTTTGCTGGCCTGCAAATAGACAAAGAGACTAGCATTCATTCATTTAAAAATATGCACGGAGGCCTATGTTGTTGGCTTACATGAGTAGGAAAGACAGGCAAAGCCCCTGAGCTCGTGGGAATTACTTCCTAGTTAGTGATTTAAATATTAGACAGGCACATCAATAAATTAACAAGATAAATTCATTTAGAATAAGTGCTATAAAGATAACAAAGAGTGACTTTGGTTAGGAAGGTTAATATAAATTTGGCATTCAGTGAAGGTCTCACTGAGGAGGTGGTGTGTCAACTGAGATAGACTTGAATGGAAAGGAGTCAGCCAAGTCATTCAGGCTGAAGGGACAACAGATGCAAAGGCCTAACAGAGAAAAAATCTTGGTGCAAATAAGAACAGAAGAATGGTAGGTTTGCTGTGCATGGCAAATGAGAGGAAGAAGACTCATAACTATTTATCAATATTATATTATCAACCTATTACTTCCTTTGAAAAGTATTATGTTGTAGTGGATAAAACTTCACTTTTTTAATGAATTAAATGAAATTAAGTGTCACTCCATGTCTTCCATTATGTTTGGCTGATGGAAAATTTAATCTGTCATTGGAGCATGCAACATATTGAGTGAGGTTCTTACAGCTGGATTCTAAGTGGTTTCCACTGGGTTACCAACTGTCCCAGTTGTACATGGGTCCTTAATGTTTAGTGATGGTTTCTTGTGTACACAGGCATGAGCATCTTGGGCAAGCCAGGAAACCCAGTGTCTCGGTTATAAGGTAGATATTTTGTAGGCATTATTGTTGGTCCCAGCCCAGATGCCTTAATCTCTGTGTAACAGAGCAATAATAAGAATGATAATGATAATGATGACATTTACATTACCATTTGTCTCATAGTATCAGACCTTTGTCTCCTTTCTAGGCTTTGGGATTCTTCCTCTTTATCAGGCTGTTCCCTATAGTGTTTGCCTTGTTCTCTTCTTCCATAGTAAAACCCATACAAAATACTGAGCCTTCAAAGATAATAAAAGCCAGGGATGTAAGGTTAATACTTTTAACCCTAAAGGATATTGTTCCCTTGAAGCAACAAAGTAAAAAACCTACACAATTTTTGTAAAGAAGGCATAAGGGGAAAGAGGAGAAAAATACAAAAGGAGAATGAACACAAATATCTCAAAGGATTTTCTTGCTACACACACATATACATAGGTTTTAGAGAACTATAATATGATTAATTCAGGAGACAGAAAAAGATGTAAGACTAGACATACTGTAAAATTGTTAAATTTATTAGGACTATGATAAGTGGAGAAGAAATTGCTAGAAAATGTGTAATAAAGGTTTCGGACATAAAGAAACCTTGTAAAAATGATCAAAAGATCAATGCTTCTATTTCCCAACTTGAAATAAAATATAAGCTTAAAAGAAGTCTGCTTAAGAAATTATGAAATTCAAATGTAGAAGAATTTTCTTATGGAAAATATACTTAAACACGTAAATTAGTTAATAAGTACAGCTGTGGAGTCCTTTTCTTGACAAATAGAAAGTCTCTTCTAATTGTGATTGTGGTATTCTTGATCTCTGATACATACATTTATATAGAAGGTCCTCTAGTTTGTTTGTCTTAGGATTCTAAATACTTTAAATAATGCATGGTTTCAAATGGAAAAATTCTTTAAAGCATAAGAATTAATTACAGAATATTCTTCCCTTTCTTTCAATTTTCTAATCAAAACAAAAGAAACACATACAATATTTGGGAAGTAATAGGGAAGAATTAGAGCTATATTAATAGATCATGACCCCCAAGAAGAGAGAAGAGAAAGGATGGAGGGAATGCAATTTGAAAGAAAATGAAAAACATGATCGAGATCCAGAAAATAATAATGAATTGAAGAATCATATTATAGATTAATTCAAAAGTGGCATGAGGTGGATCTGAACCATTGTGGATGAAAAATACACTAAAAGAGATGTGGCAGTCAAAATTAAGGTGACAAATAAATGTTGGTTATTTACAGAACATCTAAACAATACTAAATCCTTTGGTGTAACACTGACAACAGGAAAAATCAATTAGAAATTTCCTCTTGAAAACCCATTTTTCCCTTGGCATGAAGTATATTTCTGAAACTGATTTATGAAACTATCTTCCTTGATGGTCTTAATTTTTCTGAAAGTTACTTTGTGTTGTACTAGTCCCTCTTTTATTTAAAAAATAATCAGGCTGATAATTGTTAACTATTTCTTGCCTTCTTATACACAGATATAAGTTATGGTTATGGTGAAAAAAGCTATGAGGTGCAAAATAATTCTATGGTCATTCAAGAACTCAGTCATTCATATTCTGAGAATACAGTATTGCAGTACATACCATTTTCTTTCTAAAATGTTCAAAATTAAGGGAGCTTGTTATAACTGAATTTTTTTAAATTTCAGATTTTTAAAAAAATGCTAACTTGTTTTGCCAGGTATTGCTGCCAAAATATAATTTAGCTATCTAAGTACCTGTTACCAAACCTCTCTTACTCTATAGAGTAAAATATTTAAAAATTTGTTTCTACTTGGTGATTTCATTTCCTCAGCTGTAATGTAGTTGGTAGCCTCCTGGATCGAATGGAAACATTCCTCGCAAAGGACATCAAACGACTTCTGTATTTCTAAATTCAACAGTGCTTTATGACATTGTCATCTTAAGCTTTAGTCAAGATTTTTCAGAGCCAAGCACCTAATCCTCTCTGAAAGACTTCTCTTTGCTTCCATTAATTTGTATCATTTTATGTATTCCTCCCAAATTTCTGGTTCCTTTCAAAACTCATTCACTTCTATCAACCATTAAATGTGGACATAACTAGAGACATAGTGTAAGACCCCATTATCTTTTCTCTTCAGACTTTTTCTTTAGAAAAATATAGCAGCTATTGTAATATTTACTTGGATATTTTTTCAATATATGGCTCTAGTCTGGATTTTCTTCTAAACTAAGAACCAATAAAACCAACTACCTATTAATCATCTCTTTGCATGTGTCAAAATTACTTCAAACTCAATATATCCCAAATTTAACACATAAGTTATCTTCTTTTGGGAATTTAACTTTCTCCAGTGTTCTCTAACATAATGGTTGGGGATACTGTGCATTTATTTTCCCCAAGCTGAAAACAGAGAAATCATATTTAATGACTTCTACTTCTTTATTAAATTTATTACTAATTCCCTTTGATTTTACTTTCAACTGTATCTCACAAATCCATTCATCTATTCTCTGTCTACATTTTCCTTTTGGATGTGGTCTTTCACATGAGCAATGAAGCAGCAACCTGATGGACAGACTTTCATCATCTATTAGCTCTTCCAAACAGTTCTGTACATGGTACCTAAGAAAATCTTTTGAAAATGCAAATTTGGATATGTCATACCAATTTTTCTTAAGATAAAGAACACAATTCTCATCGGAATATAAAGTTTCTGTAAGAATTGTCACCTGGTTATCACTTTAGGCATTTTGAGCCTCTTTATTTTTCTCTCAATTTCTGTGTTTCCACCAGTTTGATCATGATTTGTCTCATATCAGGGATTTGCCTTTCCCTTAATTCAGACTATTTCAGCAATGCTCATCCTACTCTCTTTGTTCATTAACTATAGTACTTACCCAACAGACCCCAACCCAGCATTTCCATACATAGTTTCAACTGTCCTTGTAATATGCTTTCTTATATACACATATTTTATATTTAAAGGAATTATGAACATTTAATTAAATAGTTGTGTGATTATTTGATTAACATCAGTCTTCCATGAGGTCAGGTTCATGATGTTTGCTTAATTTTGTATCCATACCAAATAACACAGTGCTTGGCTCAAAGTAGGTGCTCAAACATTTTTGAATCAATGAATATGCAAATTAATAAGAAATTGAATTAATGAATATCAAATTTCAACCCCAGAACAGTATTAGACCTATTAATTATATATCTAAAATTTGGGCCCCTTTAACCTCATTGAATCTTCTATCCTCTATGAATTCATTCTCACAACTGAAGTTTCTGTCAGATCCTACTACTTGCTTAGATATTATGATATGGAAATAGATTGAACATAAACCAAAACTGTTTAAGGCAAAATACAAATGTAAAAGAAATCAGACACCACCACTAAAATGTATTTACTATTTTTTTTTTTTTTTGCATAAATGAGAAAGTAATTCTGTATGTTAAAAGTTGATCGGCTAATAGTCTCTCAAAGGGGGAAAATAGCTTGAGGTAATATTTTTTGTAATAGTTAAATGTAACTTTAATAGCAAAAATTTGTTAAAAAGAAAAATAAACATTTATCTACTATAGAGAAAAAAGTAAGGTGCAATATTTAATCTTACTTCTTCGGCTTTGCTAAGGGTCTCTTATTTCACTTTTTTTGTTTGTTTTTCTTTGAGGCAGGGTCTCTCTATGTTGCCCAGGCTAGAGTGTAAGGGCAAGATCATAGCTTACTACAGCCTCGAATTCCTGGGCTCAAGCAATCCTCCTGCCTCAGCCTCCCAAGTAGCTGGACTACAGGTGCAGGCCACCACATCCAGCTAATTTTTCAATTTTTTATGGAGACTGGATCTCGCTATTGCCCAAGCTGGTCTTGAACTCCTGGTCTCAAGCGATCCTCCTGCCTCGGCATCAGAAAAGGTTAGAACTACAGGTGTGAGCTACCACTCCAGGCCTCACTCCACTTTTATGGGGAAAAGTGAATCATATTGCAAGCAGCAAATTCTGCTCTTATTCGCAATATATATATACAGTGAAAAAAATGAAAACGTCAGGGAAAGAACAAATTTGTTTTAGAAGGAGTACATTATGTTATTTTTGTCACAAACTACAGCACAAAATGTGTAGTTCTGTCCTTTGTAATTTTTTGAATAACAAAAAAATCCACGGGCTGATTATAATGAATAAAAACTTCCTTTAAAATTCTCTGATCAGATACCTTACCAAATAGAGACATATGGTACTTTACTATGTTTAATAATTGTACAACTTTAGAACCACTTTTATAATTGAAATTAGACCTCCAAGGACCATACTATATATTAATAAAAGTTTTCTCTTCTAAGAAATACTGAAAACCAGTATGTCTCCATGTCCTCAGTTCTACAGTGTCAGAGATGGATTTTATCAAGTTAATATCATCTATCTCTTCTTTCATGGCCAGTGGGCTCCTTAAAGAATACATTCGCTGTCAATATCCTACCATGGAGACTTACTCTATCTCAATGCTCCACTAAGCACATTTACATTATTTATTCATTATAGAGACTCAAAACCTGAAAAACATAGACAAACTTTAATAAAATTTAATCAACACACTTCTCCTAGTAGTGTAATTAGAAGATGGGTCTGAGTATTGTTCAATGTACTTAGGAAGTCCAGTCAAAGGTGAGGAAAGATAAAGCCAACTGCTGGATATTTGGCAAGATTGTATCACCAACCATTACTGACAAAGGCAGTATCTATCAGAGTACTGACAGAAAATCGATACTACACTCAAATTGGGTAATTTGAGAAGAGCTTGATAAAAAAATTATTTTAAAAATTTGGGTAGAGAATGAGGAAACCACAGGGGAAAAGGTTCTGTGTCCTGCAGCTAGAAACAGTGGTTCAGTTCTTATTATTCTGCAGCTGATGCATTTGGTTTCTTGTTTTATATCTCCTTAGCCTACCTTTGATTTCAGCTCAGGTGTGGTAGACAGTTTTGTGCACATTGCCAGCCATCTTTTCTTGTGCTTTGGGAATTTTTCTGAAGCCACAGGAGGTCTATGGGGGTAGAAACTGCATGAAAGAGCACGGGACTTATTCCAGGAGAACAGGGGTGGATTGGAAATTTATGTATAAGTATTCAAGCTCTCCATCCTTCCTTTTCAAACAGAAAATTGTGAGGAGCATTCTACACAGTTCTTTACGAAGTCTTCTGCAGGCTTGGGCACTAATTGACCAAAATTTTAACAGCCTCAATAACATAACTTTTATTGATTTTTCCTCCTATTTTGTCCTGATGATTCTGGGATAATTTCTAAACAAAGTACCTACACCTGACTCTTTATCTCAGCTCTTTATGGGAGATACAAAATTAAGATACATCCCTGAGCCCTAAAGGATGAGAGAGCAGTTATAAGAACTCACAGAGAGAGAGAGAACATTGGGTGCAAGAAACTGTCAGAGTTGTAAAATTAGTCAAAAGAGGCATGTGCCAGCGTCCACCAGCAAGAGGAAAGGGAAATAGACATTTCAACTTCACTGTCCGTCTTCCCTCAAGACTGCGGGTATCCCTACTGGCTGAATCAACTAAATTCCAGAAGACAAGAAGACACATTACATAGTTTCTACAAGTTAGCCACACAGCAAAGGAGCAAATGGAACACCTTCAGCACAAAGAGGAAATCTACATTCCAGACCCAAATTAATTATGTCTGGTTCTAATCTCTTTCATAGCTCTATTTTCCCTCTTGCTGTCTAATATAGTTTAACTTACCTGATGACACTAATGGGAGTGTAGTATGTACCTAAATACAGTTTGGAAAAATGGCACAAGGATTATCTCATCTATGTATGTTCAGCACCTTTTCCCTGTTTCATGAATGGACTAAAACTCAATATAATCCAGACACTAAAGAAGAGAAAGTTTCTAATTAACATAATAAGGGAAAGTTTTCTGCCATAAAAATACACTTTGTTCCTGACAGTGCAATATGTGAGTGCTTAAATACATGTATGTAAGTCATATCCATTATTGAATAAGCATGTTCAACAGCATAACATTCTCTATTGTGTCTAAAAGAAATTATCCAGTAACATGTTTCTGGAGCATTAATAATTAACAAATAATTACTCAATGGTTACAACATGTAAGCCATGGCATTGGGAGAGTATAAAAATATAACACACAGTAATCTTTAAGTGCAGTTATAATAGAATATTGTACCCCAAAGCCTAGTAGAGGTAAATAAAAACTCAGTGGTCTATAGGCTAATAGTTCAGTGGTTTGGTAGTTAGAGGAGGAAGAAAATGTTAGTGCAATTAACAAACTTTCATTGTATATTAATAATTAGCTAACACTCTTTACTCTAAATTAGCTGAAGTTTATTATTATCTATAACTCTTAATAGCCAAAATAAGATATCTAAAAAAACTTCAAAGCAAAAATCAATATAATATTTATGTCTGTGCACCAAAATAGCAATACAGAGTAGAAATCAGAAAATTAGCAACTTATCTTTAAATAAACCTGAAGTAAAAAGAAATTTATTTTGAACAGTAAGGGATAAAATCTTAAGCAACCTGGTTCAAAGAACAACCAAGGAAAGATAGAATGAGAGGAAGTTAATGGCACAGAGAACGTCACAAAAAACTGGAAAACTCAGGGTTTTTATTTATCCATTAAATCATTGATGTTTTAGGGCCAGTGATATTTTAAGACAGCTTTGACAGTGTACTGTAAGCTGGAAAATCCATGTGAAAAATTTGATCTATGATGAACAGTTAGGGAACTACAGTTGTCCCCAGATTGGGAGGGGGAGGGGATGCCAGGACCCTATCAGATACCAAAATCTACAGATGATCAAGTTTCTGATATAAAATGGTTTACTATTTGCATATAACTTATGCACATCTTCCCATACCTTCAATTATCTCTAGATTATTTATAATACGTAATAGAATGTAAATGTTATGTAAATATGTGTTATGCTGTATTTTTTTATTTGTATCATTTTATATTGTATTACTATTTTTTAATTTTTTCTTCAAATATTTTTGATTTGTAGTTGGTTGCATCTGTGGATGAGGAACCCAGGGAAACAGAGGGCCCACTGTATTGCAATAGTCAATGGATAAGGAAATAAATGTGCCCGAATGACGACAAAATAGGGGAAAAGATAGGAAGTATTATTTAAGAAACTCTTTAAAGAAATGAAACAATTGTCTCCAAAGATTTTAGATTTGGAGTTAAATACTTTTATAAAATAGCACTTAGAATAACATGATAAATATCTTTTGTTTTTCGAGAGCATCCAGAACATTTTGTTGAGAGTGACACTAGACTTTGTGAAATCCCAAACTACTTTATTTCAGTAATAAAATATATACTTTATATTGAATAACATGATAAATATCTTTTGTTTTTCGAGAGCATCCAGAACATTTTGTTGAGAGTGACACTAGACCTTGTGAAATCCCAAACTACTTTATTTCAGTAATAAAATATATACTTTATATTGAATAAAACACGATGGATTTCTCTAAGTGCATTTGAGAATATAATAGATGGCATAATTTAGTATAGTTTTCTTTTCTCAGCAGAAGACATCAGTTTTCAAGTATCATAACAAAAACCACAATGTTATGAATTCACAAAATCCCATAAGTAATTTTATTCTCTCAAATTTATTCAAAATAACTTATTTTATAGGTCTTTATCACCTTTAAAGAAATATTCCAAACCTTCCCTTTATTATACGATTATGCTATCAGTGAATAACACAAAAGCATGAAATTATAAAGTTATATATGATCTAAAGGCCAATTCCTTCTTAAGACAAATACATTTCCACTGAAATTACATAAAGAAGTTAATGCAATAAACTCTAATTCTCAAATTTAAATTGTTTATCCAGAATTTATATGTAAATATTTAGCTCTCACTTCAAATATAACACAAAATTTGAACTCATGTTTGTTACAAACCACCTTTATCTTTTAGGAGAAAATTCTCTATGGCCTTTTTGAATTTTGCATGACTTCCAAATGAGACACTGGCTGCCCTTTTTTCCTTACTATTTTTCAAGTTGATTTGTGTAGTAAAGAGCTTAGAAGAGAGAAATAGTGGTTTACTCCATAACAATGAACAAACATGCTTATTCTCTAGTATAATAATGAAAATATCTCCCTTAAGAGCACAGGACAAGCATGCCAAATGTGATTATAAAAGACTTAGGTTCTCTCAACTCAGGGTTCTTCTCCTATAACAAAACCTACTGTGTGCAAGTGTCATCTAGCCCTTTCCATGTTACCTTTCAGAAACTGGGGCTTGGGGCATCAGCACGAAAATTCTGATGCTGTGACTATGGCTACAGTGAGTAATAAACTTCCCTTTGTCTCTGACCTGGGAATTTTATGTCTATTACCAGGATCCATGAAGCTGTGGCTAACTAACTTGTTAGTTTGAAAACAGGGCAACATCTCAGACCCTTCACAATTCTTGGCACATCTTCCCAATTCCTTAAATTAATCTGGTTTTATAAGCCTGAAACTAAAGTGATCCATAATCACATGTTGAAGTGCAATAATTCCTGGTCAAATATTCAATGTAATGTCAATATATTTTGAATATAAATAACCATAAGACAAATAATAAATGTGTAACTAGAAGAGAAGTAAGAGAACCACTTCTACCACTCTTGGAACCTCAGCTGAATCAAGATAATATAAAGCAATTACCAACGAGCTACGTAGATAGGATGACCATAGTTAACAACAATTTCTTATATATTTCAAAATAAAAAAATAGAATTAGAATGTTCCTAACACCAAGAAATGTTAAATTTTTTAGGTGATGGATATCCCAGTTTCCCTTATTTGATCATTACACATTGTATGCTTTTATCAAAATACCACGTATATCAAATAAATATGTATGACTATTAGGTATCCATAATAATTAAAAATAATTTTTAAAAAGAGCTATGTAGAAGATTTGCCAAGAATTTCCATAGAGAAAGTTATGCTGAGTGTCCTTATTTCTCTTCAAAGACAAGGGTAGTGGGTTGATACGTATATCTACATATATGTGTTTGTATGTTACTTGATCTTCTTTCATTCTACTGTATATTATAATATTCAATTAATCAATTTGAATGAGCTTTTATCTAAGCACTTTTGTTGAGCATTTACTATACAAAATACTCCATGCAAATGACATAGGAAAACAAAGATAATAAACAATCCCAGTCATCAAACAGCTGATGAAGGGATTTGGGCATGCAATAATGATTAATTGAAATGCACAGTGTAGTAGATGCTGAAATGAGACATAAATATTAAATAACAAGAATTCAAAAAAGAGAACACTTGATTTCAACTGGAGTGTTTGAGATTGGCTTTAAAAACATTGCCTAGATTTCAAATGAACATGTTGTAAAAGGAGAGAGACAAGGAAGAGGAAGGGAAAAATAGATAGGGTTAAAATCTGTTTGATCCTATACTGCTAGATTTTTATTTCAACAGTCTTTTAACTGGCCATTCTTTATGTCTAACCCCCTTTGTTCAATTCAATCTATCTTGGACTATTCCACCAAATTTATCTTTCTGAACCCTCTCTTTATACTATGATAAAAACCTTACCATGGTGCTTCTCCAATGATAAACAGTTAGTATGCCACAAAATTATTTCCCTCTTTAACTTTATCACATTAACTCCTGCTATTTTCCACCATGAAGCTACTGAACAAAATGAATAAGTTTGAAAAGTGGAATGGAAATAAGAAGGTACTGAGAGGAGCAATCCATAATGATGAAATATAGGATGTGTTTGGGAAGTTTTCTATCATCTTTCAAACTTGGACCTTTTCTGAAGGTTTTATCAAGTTTATATTTCCCTGATTACCCCTGAAAGAAGTGATTCACGCTGAATGATACCTTGTTGTTTTGTTTTCCCTTTTGTGTTATCATTTTATAAGAGCTGTGATCTTTAATCTTGGGGTGATTTTACACTGATGGGTATCGATTGTGCTTTTCCATGTATAGTGCACTATTGAGCATTTTCTGTAGGGCTGGTCTAGTAGTGACAAATTCCCTTGGTGTCTGTTTGTCTAGAAATGTCTTTATTTCTCCATCATTTATGAAATTTAGTTTTGCAGGATATAAAATCATTGGCTGGCAATTGTTCTGTTTAAGAAGATTAAAAATGGGGCCCCAGTCCCTTCTGGCTTTTAAGGTCTCCACTGAGAAATCTGCTGTTACCCTGATTGAATTTCCTTTGTAGGTCAGCTTTTGCTTTTGTCATGCAGCTTGTGGAATTTTCTCCTTTATTGTGACTTTGGCCAGGTTGATGAATACGTGTCTTGGACAAGTCTTATTTGTTTTGAATCTTCCCCATGTTCAATTAACCATCTTGTAGTTGGATATCTGAATCTCTGGCGATGCCAGGGAAGTTTTCCTTAATAATTCACTCAAATGGGTTTTCCATGCGTTTTTCTTTTTCTTCTTCTCCCTCTGGGATACCTATAGTGAATATATTGGTTCATTTTACATAGTCCCATATTTCTCTGAGTTATTGTTCATTCTTCTTTATTCTTTTTTCTGCATCTTTGACTGACTGGGTTAGTTCAAAAACCTTGTCTTCAAGTTCTGAAATTCTTTCTTCTTCGTGGTCTAGTCTGTTGTTGAAGCTTTCTGCTATTATTTTGAAGTACTCTAAATGGCTCTTTCATTTCTTTAAGTTCTATTATATCATTTCTTATATTGTCTGTCTCTTTAGTAATTTTTTTCATTTTTCTCATTCGTGTCATGAAATATTATTTTAGCATCTTTGTGTGAGGTTTCAACTTTCTCTTCAATTCCATTCATCTTATTTGCCATTCATATTTTGAATTCCATTTCTGACATTTTGACAATTTCCTTTTGGTTGGAGTCCATTGTTGTAGATCTATTGTGATCATTTTGGGGGTATGGAATTAGCTTGTTTTCTCATGCTGCCAGATTCTTTTGCTGGTTGCTTCTCGTCTGAAATTTCTTCTCTCAGTTCAGGGGAGATGGGTTTGCAGTGCTCCTGTTCTCCTTTTCTAGGAACTCTCCTATTTAGTGATAAGAAGACAAGGTACCTAGGTGGTGCTTTTGTGTCCTATTTTGCAAGACCAAGGATGGGATATGCTATGATCCTGTAATGTAGCTGCTCTACATTGTCCGATTCCCCTGTGATTGTCACAATTCAAGCTGGTGCTGGAGGGTATTTGTGTGGAGTGGTTGGTCCCTAGGCTGTTGTTGGAAGCTCAGGCACGGGGCTAGGTGAGTCCCTCTCCATGGAGGCAGTTTTTTCAGGAGATTGCTCTGCCTGGCAGTGGCTGCTTGGCTAGGCTATCTGGACAGTGGTGGCATGGACCTCCACGTGGTGCATGGGTATAAGGGGTGTGGACCCTGGCAGAGTGCATAAAGCCACAGTGCCATGGGAGTGTGGCCCCCTAGGCAGTGTGCAGATCTGTGGGGATGTGGCCCATTGGTCAGCATACAGGGCCGGGTGGCTCGGTCCGCTGGTTGGTGGTGGAGCTGTGTAGGCTGGGCTACTGGGTGGCTGGGGCTCTCTCCTCACACAATTCCCGCTGGGCCACTACTGGAGGGCCTCTCAAGTGGGGTTGGCATCCACTTCAATTAAATTCTCAAGTTGGGGAGACCCTTAGTCATGAGTGTGAGAGCATCATCTCTCCCTACTCCTTCTCTAACTTGGTAAAGGTGAAGTGAGGGCAGATGCAGTGAAGCCAATTCCTGTCTAGACCAGAAGCTCTAGACCCAAGAGCTCAGAGTGGTGTCAGGTATAGCAACCCAGGAAGTAAGGCCAGCAGGTCCCTGCTGAGCCTGCTCTCCAATGCAATTTTACTATACAATCTCCAAGCAGTTCCCTAAGCAGAACAGAGGCCCATGATGGTGGCCAGGGGGGCCCCACAACTGAAGTCACAGTGTCCCCTAGGATTCTCTCCTTTGTCCCTTCCCTACATGTAGGCATCTCCCCCAGGTACTTTCCGATATTGGCAAGTGGATGTCCTGGTCCCCATCTCCTTACTCTGAGTGTCTCCTGTTGCCTCTCTGATGATTCACAATGCTCTCTCCTAGACAGCCATCTTAGGTGGGCATCTACTTGCCATGACCAATCCTCTCCTTGAGAGCGGTGTGTAGGAGCTGCTTCTATTCCATCATCTTGGCCAGCTTTAACCAATTTTGAAAGATAACTGAAGTGTATACCACTTATTTTCTGAAGAAAACTAACTCGTATTCAAATCAAACAAAAGCATCATAGATAAAATTCCAATGGAAATTTAAAACCATTGTAAATAGAAACCATTTTAATATTACATTTTAACACAAAATACTTTTGAAATACTTCATTTTTATATATGAAATCTATATAATGTCATAATGAAATAAACACATATTTTTGAAAGATGCTATAAACAGTATAAAAATTCTAGGTAAACTATTATTACTCCCCATCACATACACACAATCAAGTGTTTGCTAAGATGAAAGGTAATGCTTCTCCTATTTATATCTCATTATTTGAAATGGAAGACCTATTTGTTTCCTGCCCCCTAGAAAGCTAATTATTTAATTATTGCTACAAGGAATAGAATCTTCTCTGATTAGTTGCATCCATGCACATAGTGTGAAACGATCTGTACATATCATGTGCGTGTGCATCTATGCATGTATTTCTGTACACACATACACACACACACATATATACACACATACACACACACACTCTTTCTACGATTCAGACATAAACTATGGACCCACAAGTCCAAATGTGCATTGAATGATATTATTTGTATTAATATATCTAATAAACACAACAAATTCAACAGGTTTAGAACTGAACTCATCTTCCTCTTTCTTTCTTCTCTATGTATCCTATCTCAAGAAAAGGCATTATCATCCATTTGGCCAACTGATTCAGAAATACGAGCATTATCTACACTTCCTTACATTCTTCAAAGATCACATCTAATTGACATGCAATCCCATCAGTTCTACATTTATAAACTCATGAATGTGATTTCCCCCTACCCATTCCTATCACTGCTGGCTCTGCTTTATTTCAGGCCTTCATTATTTCTATTCTAGATTGCAGTGACAACCTCTTAACTTGGCTGCCTGCCAGCTGTCACGGCTGTTCTTCTTCAATTCATTCTCTAGGCTGTAGCAAAACCATTTTTTTTTTTTTTTTGAAAATCAAAATAGGATTTTTTTAAACATCTCCTTGACAGCAGAATCTGATTATATCACACTCCCACTTAAAATTTCCAGTGTCCATGGGATAAAATCTAAATTCTTTAGGAGGCAAACAACCTTTCTCCCTGTATCTCCCACTTTCCTTGACATGTCTCTTTTCATAAATTATGCTATAGCATTGTCCCAATTCTAGTAGTTCCATGTCTGTCGGTGTGTGTATGTGTGTGTATGAGACAGTGAATGTGCATGTTGAGAGAAAATGACAGCACCAGAGAAAGAGAGATAAAAAGATGGAGAGAGAGAGAGAGTGGGGGGGGGGAGAAAGAGAAGAGAGATGGAGAGACAGAGAAACCAAATGTCACTGTACTTGGATCTGTTTCATGGAATTTCAGATGATTTTTATGTTCTTTTTTGTACTATCTCTTATTTCCAAAAATTTCTAAAAAGATCATGTTTGTTTTGCAATCAGAAAAAAATCTGTCCATCTTTAAATAACTCAAGTGAATATTTTAAAGCTACATATTCTTTTTCATTT
>NW_012147853.1:33764-39736 GCF_000956105.1 Propithecus coquereli
AACTAAAAGTTCACAAAATTACTACTTTGTAACTTGTTCAGAACTCAACTACAAAGAGATAAATATAGTAATATAGTTGGGGGGTAAATTAATGGCTTGAGCAATATGTACCTTGGCCAGGAAAATAGCCCTATTAATAAGAGGGAAAGAATAGATGACAGAAGTGGTAAGCAAGAATGACAAAGAGGATTTGAAAATGCCTGAAAGCTTGAAGGAAAGAAAATCAATATCTGGAGAATATTTCTGTGAAAAAGCAGATGGTATAACTAATTTACTGTTTCAAATGCCAAAAGCATATCCAGTGAGAAGAGTTTTAAAATATAAAACATGAACTGAAGGAAGTGAAGAAGATAGGAGAGAAAGAAATGATGCCTTATTATTACACATATTGATTTAGGAAGTACGATATTGGAATGATAATCAAAGCCACTGCAGTCTATGATAGGTAGTATATAAAGAAACAGGCATAGACCAAAAACAAAATATTGAGGAACATCTACATTTGTCGAGTGAGAGAAGGAAGATATTGAGGAACCCAAGAAGTGAGTCATAATATAATGGGTTAAAGGTTAAATGGTAGTGGCAAAACAGAGATAAACAAATTTTTAATAGATTTAAATCAAGAAAAAGAAGGTAATAATACAATAATTTCACAGGGAAAATGTATGAGGGAGTTTCTTCTTTTTTTCTTTTTCAGGAAAGGAGAGGAATATGAATCTTTTTTATGGTTACATTAAGAACTAATTGGCAATGAAAACGTTAAAAATGCAAAGAGAAAAATAAAAGATAGTTGGTATAGCAGGATCCCAGAAGAGAAGAAAGATCAAGAGCAGAGTCATTGCATCTTGATTTAAAGAGATCTGTTGTCTTTTCTGAGACAAAGAAGAATAAACAAGATATATCAGGACAAGGGAGGAATGGGGGCAATCTCCTGCTGAATGACTTCACCAGTCTTCGATAGCTAGAAATTTTTGTCATCTGAAGAGAAGATGGAGTTGGCTTGCTATTGAGGGCTTACATGGGGTGAGAATGTTTGTAAGAATCATTATGAAAAATGTGGAAAGGAGCCATCAAAGTTGAATTAAGGAATGTTACATAAGGGAGTCTCAGGACTTCTCTTCCCATGTCATTACAGGCATTCAAAATTTATAGATCATAGTTATAATAGAGTGGTATGACTTTGTTTTAGTAATGTACTTTTTAAATATTATTATGGTATATATTAGTTGTATTTATAATTCTTGTTCAAATAGATTAAATTTGCCATTTACCATAACACTTTTATCATCCAAGAAACTGAAATAGGATAATATTTTGTCAATGATACTTTCATATTTTTTTAATTTACTGATTCAAGAAATAATTATCGAATGCATTTCTTTGTGTCCAACACTGTGTTAAATACTGAAGAGGAAAAACAGGATGTTACTCTGACATGTCAGTGTGGTTATAAATATCAGTCTCACATGCAATCTCAAAAAACTCAACCTGTGCCAGATTTTACTTTAAAACTTCAAGCAAAGGCCAATACTGGCAAAAGAAATTGAACTCATTTATTTATCACTTACTTGGTGACACATTTTCAGCAAAATGTTTCCATCCATTCTCTCATTTAATTCTCAGTCTAACCTTATGAGGTAGTCCTATTACTTTCCTCATTTACAGACAAGGAAACCAACTTAAAGAGGTTAAGCAAATTGCTAAAGATAATATGGGTAAAAATAGTGGACCAGCTTGAACCAGGGTCTTTGTGATTCTAAAATTAGTTAATTTTACTAGATTAATACAAGAGAAAATAAAAAGTAAGTACATTTAAGGAAAGAAGGAAAAAGATGAATGACTGCAAAGAAAGTTAACACCTGACCTGCATAACATTTCTAAAACTAAAAACAAATAAAATGACCTGATATGCACAAGCACATTCTACCTGAAAAACAAAGCATTTATATTTATAATAATGACAAATTGTGAGCATTTGGAAGTTCAATCACGTATCATGATTCCATAAAAATGGCTAAATTTCATTTTAAATATAAAGCAAAAAGTATGAAATACAGGATACCCAACATCCTGACTTCACATTTTCTCTTGGGATATTATCATTAAAGATCATTATGTATTCCTCTTCCAGTGATTCTAATCTGAACACAAAAGGGATGGACAATACATGCAGATTCAACCATATTCATGTCTAAGATTCTCTGGCAAATTGTTTTCACCCCCCTTTTATCTGATGTCTTGAAGCTTTTAAAGAATATCATATATGTTTATCAGCTTCTAGCGACAGATAACTACATTTCAACAACTTTCATGTAACATTTGTCCAGATTACAAAATATAAATCCATATTTTCCTCTAAAGTGCTTGTTATTTTTCACATGGTCATAGTGAAAATAGTTACTTAACGGTTTTAAAACTATATTCAAATGTTCTTTTAGTCTTTACAAGTATTTGGAAACAAGATATTATTAATACTACATTGCACTAATAAGGAGACTGAAAGTGAGTGATCATGTAATGTGCTGTTAAATCACCTCGCATTTTTTAAAATTGAGGGCTGCAATTAATAAGTTTTTCTGGGTCATCATTCTTATTCTTCAGCATTGTTCTTCGAATAGAATTTCCAACCATATTTCCTGTCCCTGTCCCTAGAATAAAGATGCATAGGATAAGGATGTTCGATTGTTCCTTTATGTATTCCTAATACCTACAATAGTGTCAAGTATATTTTTTATGTATTTATGTATATAATATATATGTATATGTATATAAACTGAATTGTCCTATCTGCTGGAAATTTTGCTTCAGCAGATCTAGCGCATAGCTGGGGTATGAGGTTTTAAAAATGGTGCACAGTTTTCTAAAGGCAAGTATATCTGAATAACCCTCTGTATGTACCTAAACTCAAATAACATGGCTGTGTAGAGCTGAAGTGAAATGAAAAAAGGTAAAAAAAAAAAAAAAAGTAATAAAAATAGGATAAACAGGGAAAACTTTGGTAAAGACTATTAGGGGGAAAAATACCCAAAGAAAACTAAAAGCAAAAGCCCTGATGACCTAGAGAGCACCCTAAACTGGCATTGTTCAATTTCAATCAGTGGTAACTGCCAGTTACTTCTATTACTGGTGCCCATTCATTTCATGTATTTGTAATTCAGACAAATGCTGTGCCAGCTTTTCCCCCTTTATTCTTGCCACTTCTTTGGAGACAATGTAAAGGAAGGTAGTTGAGGAAAAGGGAGAAACCACCCGAAGAGCAACAAGAGTTGAAGCAGCAGTTGCCCTTGGAGGTCCAAAAGAACTTGATTCTGGGAAAGAAAAGACTGACAATAATGATTAACACATTCAAGAAACTGATTTTTCTTAATCCTAAAATAGAAGAGTAATGACCTAATTACACACAATACTTCAAACTCACAAATACAAGTTCATGTTCTAAGTATAATTTTATTCTCTTTTGTTCAATTGTTCTTTAACAAATTGAAGGCACCATGAGTTTAAAATATTTTGTCATGCAGAAGTCAGACTGATGAGCTGGTTTTAAGATTTTATAATGTTTTGGCCACACTGGAATTAAGTCTCCTTCTAAAAATATAAACATGAATATGTAGGGAGCTGGTGCAAACTGGAAGATGGTTGCCAATATGTGTTTCTTTTCATTTTGCAATGCTGTATTTAACAGGCAGGAGAACAAAAGAGCAGCCATTCTCACCACATGCAGGATGGCAACTGGTGCCATAGGGCTGAGGACTGATACAGAGAACAGGTTTCTCAGGGCCTCAAATCAACTGTCTGTTTCAATTTTTCTTGAGAGGTTTCTACAGTGGTGAAGTTGAAGGATATCTTCTGGAATAAACCCAGAATTCAAAACATTTCAAAGATTAAAACAAACTGCAAAGGATACCTGAATAATATAGGGCTTAGCAAACCGAGTCATGACTTAAGAGAAGCAAGTTGGATGTTGGGCTCAGAAAGGAACTAGGAAAGACAGAAAAAGAAATTATTTGAATACAACAAACTCTTTCTGGAAAAGTTAGATCAATCAAGTAAGGAAGAAATACATCATGGTTCTCAAATTCATGTTTTAAAATTGACCATAATATTAGAAAGTTAGAAGGTTCTGTTTTATTTAAACAAATAAATATTATTTAAAATAAATCAAAAATTGCCATAGGCAGCAATAAAGGAAAGGTTTGTGAATTTTTCATGGGGTTAGAAAAAATTCATTAGCAGTAATGGGAGCAAATCCAATGAATGGATCAGAATAATAATTTTTGCAGAGGCAGGAGAAGATAAAATAATTATATGCATGTATATAGAAAATAAATATTAAAACAAGAGGTAAGTTATAAATTTAAACTTCTAAAATGATGCAAAAATATGCTAATTAAATACAACTGAGGATAAGTCTGGTGAATGTTAGAAAAAACTAAATTACACCATACATTAGACAGAAATGCATATTTTTTTTAATCACATAAAATACTCAAAGTATACACACAAGACCTTGTCTAGTGGAGATCCCATATCCTAAACAAATTGATGAAGTTGTAAGAATTTGTTTATACTTGCCATCTGTAGTTTAGTAGTTAAAGGAGAAAGATCTGTATTTAAAACCCTTTTTTACCTTTTTCAAAAGGTATTTTATTTATACACTGAGTTTTAAATGGGTGGGCGTATTTATCATAATCTTTGTTGTTAGGAAATAATGTTTAAAGATTTGACCAGAAATACTCTACCATATGTTTTATTATTCCATGTATAAAACTTAAGACTTCAGTAAATTGTATTAGTAGGCCCCACACTAGCTAGAATACTCCTGGCTAAAAGTAAGAAAATCACTCATAAAATTAGCTAAAAATATAGAGAAAATCATTTCTCATGTAAATGGAAGCAGGGTGGGCTTCAGGAATTTTTGGTTCAATATTGGTTGTTTCAAAGACTTCATCAAAAGTCAAAACCTTTCAACTTTGTAGGTATGAGACTCAAACTGGCATTAACAAGGTAACTGCAGGACGTGGTAGAAAATTCAGGAAAGAAGGCACTATGGTTTGAATTTGTCCTCTCTAAAATTCAGGTGATGTCAGTGTGATAGTATTAAGAGGTGGCAACTTTAAGAGCTGATTAGGCCATACAGGCTCCTCCCTCATGAATGGGATTAGGTGCCCTTATTAAAGGCCTCGAGGAAGGGAGTTTGTCCCTTTTGGCATTCTGCCTTTCACAAAGTGAGAACATGGCATTCCTCCCTTCCAGAAGATGCAGTCCTCACCAGACAACCAAACCTGCTGATGACTTGATCTTAGACTTTCCAGCCTCCAGAATTAGGAAAAAAATAAATTTCTATTCTTTATAAATCATCTAGTCCATGGTATTTTGTTAGAGCAGCACAAATGGACTAAGACAGATGGCATCCAGAGAAAGAAATAGATTACCTTTCCTTAAACCACTTTCTTAGGAAGCAAAAGACTTATTCGGTGACCAAACAGTGAAAGGTTATAATGCATTAAAAGGATCTGTTTTTTTCTTCTGTGTAATTTATTTTTGCTGAATGAAAAGGCATTCCTAACAGTGAGAGTTGGATGTTTTTCCAGGAAATAGGGAAACAGTACGTTCCCTGTCATTGACAGTGTTAAAATTATCAATTTCAGGTATTATAGAGGAGATTCTAGAACTTGAGACAAATGCATCAATCTCCTTAGATTAGTTTGGCATACATTTTCCTTTTTTTTTTAATAAGCTATCGCTTATCCAACAAATATTTATTGACTCTCCACTATGGGCCAACCACTAGAAAGACACAATTATTCATCTGTAGGCACAAACTCAGAGAAGGCACTGAGGATACAGAACATGAGTAGATCAACTTCTGTTGCCACTGTTTAGAAGTTAAGGAGAGTCTAAATACAATTAAATAAAATGGCTCATTTATATTTTATTTCTAGAATAAAGCACAGTAAACATTCTATAGAATA
>NW_012147853.1:40111-49599 GCF_000956105.1 Propithecus coquereli
TATATAAAAATATCTCTTTAAAACTCAGGTCTTGATTTAAACCTAATTTCAAAATGCAGGGTAAACATGAGCATGCCTAGTCAATAATCAAAAACAGAAATAATTGAATTAAGTGTTTATAGCATCATTCCTGCACACAATTAGCATTGCATTCTCTAATTGCAGTATATACCATACTACCCCCACCCCAACAAAAACTTGCTGGGCATACACTTTTCTTGTCTTTCCTTATAATAATCCATTTTTTAGAAGGCCCTTCTAGCCCTTTTCTATCTTGTAAATTTTTACTAATTTAAGGCCTTGCTCATATTATCCCCTCTGTAAAGATTTCTATTGGGACTCAAATAAATGTTCTGCTTCTTCCAACATGTTCATAAGTCTATGAATCACATCAAAATAAAGTTAACTGCTCACGGTCTGTTTTCTCTTCTACATTGTGATTTCCCTGGGGCAAAATCAAGAAGCAAGATTGCAATTATTTTTGCATTTTTTTAGTCTTACAGAATACTTGGAAAAGGTGGATGCTCAATAAATGCTCATTCAATAAATGAGGCATGAATTATTATGCAAACAGTCAAAGACATTATTTAAATTCTAGCTGAACGGAAAGAGATCACAGTTTTTAATAAATCATATAAACATGTATGGTAATATAACCAAAATAGAAGAGAAAATCCTCTACTAATGGCCATAGGGGGTAGCCAGTGTTTTAATGTCAAATATTTTTTACAGTAGTTTAGTCAGATGAATTAATGAAGATAGGAAATGGAATTAATGGTCATATCTATTCTCTTAACAAATATTTATACATCCTGCTATGGTTTGAATATGTCCCCCAAAAAGCATATGTTAGAAACTTAATCTCCAATGGAACAGTGTTGGGAAGTGGGGGCTAATGGAAGGTTTTTAGGTCGTGAGGGCTCTGCCCTCATGAATGCATTAATACCCATCATAAAAAGACTTGAAGCTGTAAATTCAATCTCTTGCTGTTTCTTGCCCTTTCTCTGCCCTTCTTCCATGGGATGACTAAGCAAGAAGACCCTTGCCAGATGTTGACCCCTTAATCTTGGACTATGCCATCCCCAGAATCATGAGCCAATAAATTTAGATTCATTATAAATTACCTATTCTGTGGTATTCTGTTATAGCAGCACAAAATAGACTAAAATCATCCGTATACTTATCATGCACAAATTGCCCTAAAGGCATGTATGGTTTATTTTGGAATGTAGAATTTCCTCCAGATAAGATGAGCTCTGCTATGCGCAGTGTCTTGGCTTAGACAGAATCTAGTCTCCCACTCTGTGATAGGGAAATTTAATCCACTTTCAAGTACTAGAAAATATGAGCTCTGAGTTTGTGGTCCAGCCCTCACTGCAGCCTGTACCAGCCTGTGGAAGATTTATGGCAGTCTATTTCTCCTAAGCCACTCCTTCCCAAGTTCTGTACTCTGAAAACAACTGAAGCTTCCTCCATCTGCACTGCATTTAGCCATAAAGGAATCTTTGTCATCAGATTTGTTAACCGATGTGTAACTCTAACTTTCTCTGTGTTTGTTCAAATAATATATTTTATATCTGTAAACTATAAACAATAAACTCAAAATACAGTAAATGTATTATTAATGAGTCTAGATGAAATATTATCTCTTATTTTAGATGGATGAAATAAAATACATTTTGCATGAGAGGAATTAAAGGGTGCCTAATTATCTGCATTTATCTGTGTTAGTCTACATAGAAACTAAAGTTAGAACAAGTTTGTTATTTTGTTTTCAAAAAACTGAATATGAGCTCAGCATAATTCACCAATTTTTGGATAAGATGTCTGCTTGTCAAAAACATGGGGAGAATTGAAAATTCACTTGTCACCCTTGAAGAGAAATAATCAGTTAGACCTTTTCCCCCATAATGTGGGTAAAATTATTTTCTACAGAGTTAGAAAGTGAAATTCAGGCTGACTGAAAATAATTGTCCCCTTCAAATAAAAAGAAGAAAAATATCATAAAAGTTCTGAACTTTTCACTTCTACCTATGTGGGTCAGTTGTTAATAACCTCAATTAATTTAAAAAAATAATTAAAAATATCTTTAAAAACCATACAAAAATGCTTTCACAAATAGATATTTGAGACCATGTATCTGAAATTAAGGACAACTACCTGAAGTATTAACTCAGAAAGAAACTTATGTTTCTGAAGTTAGTAAAATATCTGAGAACTTGTGGAAATTTTATCCTTTGTTTGTGACTCTTATGAATTACAGTGTTTGTTCTAGCCATGTGGCTTATAGTTATACTATTTTAGTTCAATATCTAATATTTATTTAGCATTAAAATAATTATCTGTTACCATAAACTTAAGATCCTTATTCTTATCATATTGTTTATCTTGCATCCAAATATATGATCATATTGATTTTCTAAGACATGCATACTTTCAGAAGTTTATACCCCTATTGTTTAAACTGCTTAAATTAAATTTTAAAAAGAAAAGCCTGTAAATAAATTTTAAATTAAGTATAATATGAATACACAACACAGCAATGATCCAGATAAAATACATTGAACATTTGACTGGATGTCAAATTACCTAAGATTTATTCTGAATTTACTATTTGATTATCAATGGCCTCTGAGCCTATTATTATTTATATACACATATACCACACATATACATATACCATATGTATACATATATATACTTTTTCAAAACACCAAAAATAACTAAACATATAAACATACATGATTGTGTGTTTGCATGTGTGTATACTCTTGTTTTGAATCTGATGCATAATTTCAAAGTAATAAAAATTTTATTTTTTCTAAAAGTTGAATTTTTCTAGATATCTTTTATAAAGTAATTCATAATAGATACTTGAAGCACATAATCTTGATAAGAGAAGTAAAATCTTAGTTATTTTGATGTAAAATATAATATTTTAAATATACATAGATCAGAAAATACTTTGTACTAATCAAGGAGAGTCAGAAATTGCTAACTTCTTTATTTATGCTAACCAAACTGTTCTGGGTCACCCTTGAAGTGAAACATGACTGGAAAATACTCAATAAGCCATAATATAAGGTTTTTATGAAAGAGCCCAGTAATATATGGGTTATCAAGATATTCTGTTCTGACAGACAGCTATGGGAAGAGAACTCTATAATAATAATGAATGCCACTGCTGAGTGGCACATCCATCCACTTTGGGTGATGAAACGTTCTACAACTTTTCGAAGGAGTTTTAGAAAGGAGTCAACGCAATCATCATACTCCAAGGTTGAGAGTAGGGATTACTGAAATCTCATCTCCAGAAAACCATAAACCATACCGATGTAAAGAACAGAATTCCACAGATGTGAAAATTCTCTGATCTTAATTAAATCAAGAATGTGAGTAAAGGACAAAAAAAAAGTAGTTTGTTCCACATTCCTCTTTGTCTACCTTAACCACTATATAGGCTTCTTTATTATTGATATTTCTATCTTTATTTCTTTATTTCATAAAGGCTTAGTTCTAAATTGTAATGATAAACGTATCTGTCTTTTTCTAATTTTTCAAATGCAGAATTATCCCATATCCCAACATCCCTTTTCTACAGCACATATGCTTTTGCTCTCTCTCTCTCTCACTTTCTCTAACTAAAGTGTCAGCTCAAATATAATTTTTAATCAAGACCTTCTTTGGCCATATGTAAAGTATCTCTTATCCTAGTAGTTACTTCCTATCTAGCATTTCACTTTACTTTACACATGATAGCACTTACCACTATCTGATTAGTGACCAGCCTCTTTCATTAGAAGATAAGTTGATATCAGAGACCCTGCAGTTTTGATTATCTAGTAGAAATGTATCTGACCCCTAGAAGAAGTTCAAACATATCTGTTGAATAGAGTTTTAAACGTCATTTACTACACATTTCAGTCTCTAAAGGCTAAAAGTAAATAATTACTTTATAGAAAGTATAAAAATTAAAATTTGACATTAGAAACCTACTTATTTATAACAATAGTGTTTTGTTTTACTTTTATTTTCACACTTGTGGTTGATTAAATTGGAATTTCCAGAGGAAGCTTCTCTTTCAAGGTTAAAATATTTGATTAAAAAAAAATTGGAACTGTGTTTCTTTGGTCAAATAAAACTTGATCTTATATTTAATTTCTTTAACATTAGACCCAACAACAAGAAATAATCATGACTTTCAACTAAGATAACAAATTGAGAAAGGACATTTACTTAGAGGCCAACTGACATTATCAAAGGAATATAAAAATAAGGGACTATCTGAATCATCACTAAACTAAGAATACAACACCATCTACATCCCAGGTATTCTAAAGATGTCATGTGAAATACTGTACATATAAAATGAGGATAAATGAAGGCGTAATTATGTGTACAGACACATTCCCCAACTGAGTATCTCACAGTAAATATAAATTTTCCAGAAAAGGCACCCTACTAATATTTTATGACTGATGTGAAACTAAGACTTTTAGAAAAAACAAGCCAGGGGATGTACTTGGAGCCCATCATTTAAAATCTCTGTTTTGAATTATCAGCACTGAAAGCAACTGGTTGCAGAAGTCTGGAATTAGCTGGCTATTCCAAACCGAGCAAGAGAACAAAGCTTCCCCTGAGCGTAACAGTTTCTCCCTTTTGAAGCAAATTGTGTCACCAGTTAGAAGCTTAGGAACAGTCCTATCTGGCAACTGAAGTGGAGATCGGGAAAGGGGACCAGCAGAGGTGGCCTCAAGCAAGGCTATTTAAGAAGAAATTTCCAACACTGCCTTTAGGAAAGTATATAATGGATAAACAAGACATAGACAAATAAACAATTCTAAAAGAAAGATTATAATGCACAAATAAACATTATTGAAATGTATTTACAGGGAAAAACATATCAAACCTAATTTGCTTTATATTTTGCCTCATTTAAAAATAGCATAATGTTTATAAACAGAGAAAAATAATAAAATAATAAAAAATGGACAAAGATAAAAAGTGAACTAAGTGTCAGGAAAAAATTAAGAAGGGAAACGGATGAGTTAATGGAATACAATAAAGAAACTAAAAAAAAAAAAAACAAACCATGATTTACCTTTGGCTCAGATCCAGAACTCAGCACAGAAAACTAAAGTAAAAATTAGATTGGGACAAACTTGTAAAGCTCTCCCAGAATGCAGAAAAAGAAGAAAGAGAGATGATAAATAGTAAGGGAGAAGATGAGATATTGAAGGTAGAAAAAAAAGAGCTTATTTGATGATAATTTGTGTTCCTAAAGAAGAGACTAAAACAAAGAAAACATGAGTAGACATGAGCAAAAAATAGTTCCAAGAAGTGGGTAAAGATCTGAATCTTTAAATGTATATCAGTAAAGGTTAATGATTTCCAGGTGCAGATGGAAAAGTGAAGCCAGTTTTAAGAATCTCCCTCTTTCAAGACTTACGCAAATAAAAAGGATCTTAAGATGCTGATGTTTTTAACAGAGTTCCTAATGCTTTGCCCATCTCTCAGAAGCTGTGATTAGGCACATTCTGAGAAACTAATACTCCCAAATTTGAAGAGAAGTTGTAGTAAAGGACCACCATGAAGTTTTCCTTTCTCTTATTGGGAGAATTCGCGAGAGATGGAGGAGAAAGTAAAAGTGGCAACTATAGAGAGACTAGTGAAAACCAAAGAAAAACCATACAATTCAGAACAGGTTTAGATAAGTGATCTGTTACAGTGCTTGTCAATGATTTAGGAAATCATACCAAACCCTTAGTGAGAGTGAAGTGATTTAGAACTGAATTACTGCAAGTAACTCCACATATGGGTCATACTTAACCCAGTAAGTGTCAAGACTACAGAAAAGTGGACAAAACACAAAAGCCCACCATCAAACTGTATCTCACATAGTGAGAAAGGAATAATGGAGCATTCGTCCACGATATTTTAGAATAAATGGCTGTAAACAAAATTATCCAAATTTAACAAAACCAAGAAAAATAAATGACATCATGAAAATGTTAAATATGCAAACAAGACCACTTACGAAAATATATTAAAATAGAGAGATAGCCGCATTTAAAACTTGGATAAGACATAGTACAAAAATTAAAAAAAAATTATCTCAAAGGCTTTGTATTATAGAAATTAATAAAATAATGAATTAACTAAAATTAAACTTAGAAAAGATAGAGCAAAAGAATTGTATAAAAATTCAGACTACAGAGAAAAGGGTGCAAATTGACCAAAATAGCACCACAAAAGAAATAATAAACAAATTAAGGACTATAAGAGTCATGGTAGAAATAGAAATTATACAACTGAAGAAAGGATTTTGGTAATCATAGTAAATTTAAAAGTAATATGCAGAGATAAAAATAGAAGATGTGATGACAATAATAACACAGAATAGAAATAATGCTCTAAAATGAGAAAATTCAGCAAATGAGATGTAATATATTCAAATATATAACAAAATATTTGAAATGTCAAATTTTGTGTAATGTCTAAAAGTCACATAGATAATAGATGGGTAGATAGATTTTTACATAAAATAGCTAAGATATGGTCATAATTCCAAATTTAGGAAACCTAAGTTATATAAAAAAAGGATTCTTCAGATATTCTAATTTAAAAACAAATATTTTAAGGGTGAAAAATCAGGCTGTTCTCTAACATCTCCACAGCTTTATTCAATAACATGAAACACTGAAGGAACATCCTCAAACTTTTACAGAATAGAAAATAAAAATGGTGGTAGGCAGAATAACAGGCCCCCAAAGATGTCAGTGCCCTATGAATCCTGTGAATGTGGTACTTTGAACTAATGTTTAGTGCCCAGAAACCGTGAAGATGGTACCTAAAAAGCAGAAGACGTTTTGTAGATGGAATCAAGGATTTTGAGATGGGGAGATTATCCTGGATTATCTGGATGGGCCAGATCTAATCATATGAGTCCTTAACACATTGACTGCCACACTGGAAAGAAATTGTTTTTCCTTGGGGCCATGGTGTTTTATTATGAAAATAGAATAAAAACTTCTAAAACAAACCATCTGTTTTCCCACAGAAATATTCTCTAGGTACTGACCTTCTCTCCTTCAAACTTTCAGGCATTTTAAAATCCTCCCCATCATTCTTGCTTTAAAGCTACCATTAACCAACTCATATCACTTCTGTCATCCTTTCTAATTTAATGAAAAAATTGTTATGTTTTATTGTTTTCTATGTGTAAGTTATATACGATTAAATTGTCAGTATTAATTGTAACAGTAAGAACATCGACAAATAAGATTTTCATGAACCAACTGCAGGGTTTTATCCAGGGGGCCACCCATCACATAACACGTATGCTACAGCATGGCAGTGTGAGTTGCCTGTGCACCAGGCGTCTCACAAGGTGAAGAGATGTGTGATTTACATATGCTTCATGAGACCCTGGGCTCAAAACTATTGTGAATTAAGTACAACCCACATGCAGTTTATGCGTTAAAAGTGGAAGAGGAAGGTAAGAAGGATGAGTCAGAGAGATGGACTCAGAAGAAAGATTTGATGCTGCATTGCTGGTCTGGAGATACACGGTACTCTGGCAAGGAAGAGAGAGAAGGCTCGAGGAGCAAAGGGTGACCCCAAACTGACAGCTATCAAGGAAACAGCCTCATGAAACTGAATTCTGCCAACACCAGAATAAACAAGGAACTGTAAAGGAATGCTGTCCTGCCTGCTCAGACCTTGAGATTTAGCCCCGTGAGGCCCTCACTTAGTGTCTGATTCATAGAACCATAAGATCATAAACTTGTGCTCTTTAAAATCACTAAATTAGTAGTAATTTGTCATAGCATGAATAGAAATCTAACATGTAACTGAAGGATATTATACACAGTCAAGCTGTGTCCAAGGATAAAGAAAATAGGCAGCCATATGACTGAAAGAATGAGGGGGACACTTTCTTGGTGGTTCTAGTGAGGCTGAATTAGAATTGCAGGCCCAACTGCTCTTCCTTCTTTTATTTTTAAATATGTAAGGAGGAATGAGACTTCCTAGTGCAGTGACTTGAGAGACAGCTAAATAATATAACTGAGAAAAAGAAATTAGGAGGAAAGAAAGAATGTTAAGAATTAGAATGCTATCTTTCTTACCTTTTTTTTCCTCACAGGGAAGAAGGTTAACCATATTATATATATTTGAAAATTATGGTTTAAACATAAACATATACATATACACATATACATAATCTTTTAAAAATTTTAATTGATATATAATAGTTGTACATATTTTGGGGTACATATTTAGATACTTGTATACAAAGTATAATGATCAAACAGGGTAATTAGGATATTCGTATCTTCAAACATTTATCCTTTCTTTGTGCTGGGAACACTTTTAGTTATTCTGAAATATATAATTAATTATTGTTAAGTATAATTTCACTACTCTGCTACCAAATACTGGTACTTATTCCTTCTATCTAGTTATATTTTCGTACCCATTGACCCACCTCTCTTCTCCCCTACTTACCAAGAATGGGAAAAAATACATCTACCTCTTTCAAGAGAGTTTCCATTGAGTTTTGGAGCTAGAACTAACATATGTGTTTCATTTAGCAAAATATCAACAGTTAATTGGAATGGTTCTCACTCTAAATACAACTGAAATTGTATTGGTTAAGTGTCCAACACCCTACTTCCAAAATCAACAGGAAAAATGGAAATCTCTTGGCACTTCCTGAAATTAATCACCTTACAATCTTCTGAAATGTCCTGCATTTCTCTTGGAATGTTCCTAAATCATGGATGTTTGAGAATGGCAGAAGGCAAATCTATCCTAAGCAGGATAGCAACAAGGATTTTGGTTATTGTTCATTTAATCTCAGTATTTTGGTCAAACAAAATTATTTTTCTAATGACCTGTTATCTTCTTGGTCAAGAATATAATGAAATTGGGATTAATTTGGCATTACTCCAACATAATTTTGCTGATATTGGAATTCAGAAGAAGAGAACTCTTTCAGAAAACCATATTTTATCCTTTTTTCTTTTTAACTTATGGGCAAGTTCTGCACAGAAACTGAAGAAATAGTGACCACTCATTGCTTGGGCCTCAAATTGAACACATATACACAAACTGTTGTTCTTATCTGTTACATCTAATTGAACATGCTATATTAACACATCTGACATAATAGCACACAGCGTATTACCGTTCATTATTTAATTTGGCCTTTGTTCTACCATCGGCTTATTTAGAGACAAAAGAGAGGAAAAGATGTCATAGCCAGTGTGATGAGCCAAGGCACTCTTGAGCATTTGAGACAAGATTTGAGCAAGGTCTTAAAAAATGGTAAGATCCAAAAATCAGCAAGAAAAAATCAAACAGCCCTATCAAAAAGTGGGCAAAGGATATGAACAGAAACTTTGCAAAAGAAGACAGAATAATGGCCAAAAAACATATGAAAAAATGCTCAACATCTCTAATCATCAGGGAAATGCAAATCAAAA
>NW_012147853.1:62539-64551 GCF_000956105.1 Propithecus coquereli
GCATATGAAAAATAAAAGAAATTTCACAGACTCTTAACAAACCCCATACAGTAGTATCTGAATGGTGTGTACTATTGTTTTAAGTAGAGATAAAAGAGTGAAAAAAAATCCTTTTAATTGGCTTTTAAGACTATGGGTAATAAAAATTTTAACTTCATTTATATATTTTGTCAGAACTGATATTGGGCCTACTCTAAAGAAGGTAGTCAACCCTAATTTTGGCAAGCACATAATTAAAATTAAGGTTATGAAAAGGCAGAAAATAATTTACATTAAATGATACAGATCTGAGAAAATTTCCAGACTGCTGATTGCACTGGAGCTGCAGGCTCAGCAACATTTTATAATAAGTAGCTCCCATACCATACAAACCGAATCACTTTATAAAAAGCAGATGAGGAATTTGAAACCACTTTGGATTTGATATTTTTGTTAAAATTTAATTGAAAAAGTTATAGACGTGAAGATAATGTGAGGAAGCAGTGCATAAAGTCATCTCTTTCTCACAATTTTATCACATGGCCTCATCACCTTCCGAAAACACCACATCACTCTGATTTCTCAATGTCTTATATGTCTAGAAAAATATAGATCACATCTCAATACATTATTAATTTAAAGTAATGAGGTTGAAAGCAAAGAGAAATGACTCTTTTAAGGTTACAAATTCATCTATATTCATTGTTGTTCTTGTTAGTAAAAACATGACAACTTGTAGCATTTTTTTTACCCCATTTACTTACCTAGACAGTCTCATGCTTCAGTTGAATATTTAATGTTAATTAGAAATGGTTTAGTAAATTACACGAAGGAACAAAATGTTATATGATAAATATTCATCAAAGGTGTCAAGCTCTGTTGTTTTTAAACTTGGGTAAGCTAGTGCATTATTAGCATAGTTCAAATACTTAAACTATTTTCTTATGTGTACATATCAAAGATTCACTTACATGTAATGAAAGGAAATAGATATAAGTCCAAGAAAATTCGATACTAAACATTATTAAAATTGTCTTTGAATTAAAATATCAGAACTATAGCAAAGCATATTCATTACATTTAGTCTTAGTAATAAAATGTTGTGAATACTTTATAACTGTTACTTAAATGTAAAAAATTAAATCAGTTTGCATTAACTACATCAGATTATATAGTAAACCCATATTAGGTTCTGTACTTCAGATTTTCTTATAAAAATATCATTCCTGCTTTAGAAGAAATCACAGAGAATAAGGAAAAGTGATAAATGACAAACTAAATGCATGTAGAAAATATAATATTGGTTGCTACACAATGTCCTTTGGGAATAAAGGGGTGAAAAGTGGCTAGCACTAAAGTTTGGAGACATGCAAGGATGCTTTAAGAGGTTTGGATAGAGAAGCACCCATGGAGAATGACACAGGGAAATTGAACTGTAGGTCATAATTTTTAGCATTTAGTTCTCCCATCTTCCAAATAAAGAAATGCTTTCCTTCTCATTTTTTAACGTAATCTCTTGTAAACCAGCATTTTTCTTAAGTTTTAGAATGTACAATTCTATATTTAAATGCCATCATAATTTCAGTTATCAGAGAAGTCTAGTAGGAAACTTATTTTCCCTAGATATTAGAAACATAAATTTGGGCAAGATTTAAATTAGTAAATAAGTATCTTTTTTGTGTTATTAATTGGAAAAGTGGTAACCAATAGCTAAACCTTCATCTTACAAGTAATGACTTATCAACATTATGCAGAGGTATGGTTTAAATATGAATTATTTTACATATTAGCTGAAGAAAGATACCCTAAATCAGCAGGTAGCCATGATGACTAGCCCTCTGAATGCCCTCACACTTCTTGCATATTTAAGAGGGAGAGAATCATGAAAAAAGCATAAAATCACTCTTTCACAACCAATGAAACCATAAAAGCATAACATAAAGAATTAAACACATGGTTCAATGCATTAAACATTAACCTGAGCTCTATTCAATGGAAATAATTACCCAAGGCCAAACAATACTTTAAATATT
>NW_012147853.1:65391-67592 GCF_000956105.1 Propithecus coquereli
TATAATCATTTCATTATATATTACAATGTAATAATAATAGAAATAAAGTGCACAATAAATGTAATACACTTGAATCATCTTGAAACTATCCCCTCTGCCCATGCCCCATCTGTGGAAAAATAAATTGTCTTCCATGAAAACGGTTCCTGGTGCCAAAAAGGTTGGGGACCACTGATCTAAAGTAACATTATTTAAGGCGTAATCTTCAAACAGGTCAGATCAGTATCAGCTGGGAGCTTGTGAGAAACGCAAATTCTCAACCCTGAGGCAAACCTACGGTATTGGAATCTCTGTGGATAGAGTTAGGAATCTGGGTTTCAATAAGCTCTCCAAGTAATTCTGAGGCAAGCTGAAGTTTGAGAAACATTGTTCTAAAGCATATTGGTCTCAAAAGACTCAACTAAGTAAGTTATGTATATCCAGTCCCACCAGCAGCATATGAGTGTTCCCATCTCTCTGCATCCACGCTAACATTTATTGTTTTGGGACATTTTGATAAAAACATTCTCACTGGAGTTAAGTGATATCTCATTGTGGTTTTGACTTGCATTTCCCTGATGATTAGAGATGTTGAGCATTTTTTCATATGTTTTTTGGCCATTATTCTGTCTTCTTAAGAAAAGTTTCTGTTCATGTCCTTTGCCCACATTTTGATGGGATTGTTTGATTTTTTTCTTGCTGATTTTCCTGAGTTCTATATAGATTGTAGTTATCAGCCCTTTATTGGACATGTAACATGTGAATATTTTCTCCCATACTGTAGGTTATCTGTTTGGTCTCATGATAGTTTATTTGGCTATGTAGCAGCTTTTTAATTTGATCAGGTCCCATTTATTTACTTTTGTTGTTTCTGTGATTGCCTTTGGGGTCTTCTTCATAAATTCTTTGCCTAAGCCAACGTCTATAAGAGTTTTTACCACGCCGGGCCACCAGCGCCGTCGCTGCAGCAGCCGCGGGAGGCGTCCGCGACAAGATGAAGCTCATCATCCTGGACCACTATTCTCAGGCCAGCGAGTGGGCGGCCAAATATATCAGGAACCGCATCATTCAGTTTAACCCAGGGCCAGACAAGTACTTCACCCTGGGGCTTCCCACTGGGAGCACCCCACTTGGCTGCTATAAGAAGCTGATTGAATACTATAAGAATGGGGACCTGTCCTTTAAATATGTGAAGACCTTCAACATGGACGAGTACGCGGGCCTTCCTCGAGAACACCCAGAGAGTTACCACTCCTTCATGTGGAACAACTTCTTCAAGCACATTGACATCCACCCAGAAAACACCCACATTCTGGATGGGAATGCAGCTGACCTACAGGCTGAATGCGACGCCTTTGAAGAGAAGATCAAGGCTGCAGGTGGGATCGAGCTATTTGTTGGAGGGATAGGCCCCGATGGACACGTAGCCTTCAATGAGCCGGGCTCTAGTCTGGTGTCCAGGACCCGTGTGAAGACGCTGGCCATGGACACCATCCTGGCCAATGCTAGGTTCTTTGATGGAAAGCTCGCCAGCGTGCCTACCATGGCCCTGACGGTGGGTGTGGGCACTGTCATGGATGCTAGAGAGGTGATGATCCTCATCACAGGTGCTCACAAGGCGTTTGCTCTGTACAAGGCCATCGAGGAGGGCGTGAACCACATGTGGACGGTGTCTGCCTTCCAGCAGCATCCCCACTCTGTGTTCGTGTGTGACGAGGATGCCACCTTGGAGCTGAAAGGGAAGACCGTCAAGTATTTCAAAGGTTTAATGCTTGTTCATAACAAGTTGGTGGACCCCTTGTACAGTATCAAAGAGAAAGAAATTGACAAAAGCCAGTCTTCTAAGAAACCATACAGCGATTAGCCTGTGCTGGGACCTAGTATCAAGTACCTCATAGGGACAGGCAGGTCTTTCTGGAAATTGTCTTTAGGAGAACAGAATTGTATTTCTTTAATCCAGTGTGGTTACGTCAGATAAGTGGATGAACCTATTGTTCTTGGATTTCAGGCTAGGAGCCTAGTCATGAAGTTTAGCTACAGGGAGAATGATTGTAACTTAATCAGGGAAAAAAAAAAAATCTCTGAAAAATGTACGGTATCATTTCGATGTCTGCCAAACCCAGGTTAGGAGTTTTTAACTGTTCGTTCTGCCTCAGCCACTGTTCATATGTACAACACACTCCAGTCAGAAATTCCTGTCCTTATGTGCACTGATTCTCAAG
>NW_012147853.1:67642-70602 GCF_000956105.1 Propithecus coquereli
TAGTATGAAATAGAAACTACTAAATAAAAAAATTTAGTAGGACATGACAACTGAAAATGGTACTTAAGAAAAATTACTAATGAAATGGTGTTTGAGGAGAGATATAGTACATGGTGCATAGTGAGACCATTGCAGTCAAATCTGAGGTATTATGTAACAGAAAGGAAGAGACTTCAATAACTCATTCCTTGTGGGCAATCCACTATCCATCAGTTATGATATTTAAAGTCCCCCTGAATAGATATTGTGGACTTCAACACCTGTATAGAGATGGAGATATAAAAGGAAATCTTGTCCCCCAAACAAGGTGGTAATATCCAGAAGCATTTGACAATCTCACCATGAGCCAGAGCAGCTATGGGAATACCACCACTGTTGCACAGTAGCTAGAAAGACTGCACTGTATTTTCCTTTCAGATGTCTTTAAGATTTACTTAACTGATCTTCGACTTTACTAATCCATTCTGTATGCATATTCATGTCGCAGAGATAAACACATCTTTCAATTTGTTTTTCTTCTTTGAACTTATAGCAACTACCTAGTATTAGACAAAAAACTTCACATATATGATGACATTCAAAGTCTTCCATATTGTGATTTCATTCATTTTCCAGTATTTTACAACATGAATTAATTCATTTTAATCTAGCAATTTACCTAAAAGAACTACTACCTCCAATTAATTTTTCCACATTATGTCAATTTATAGGAATACATACCTCTACTTTCTTTAAGCTCTGATCTACTATAAAAGGCTCAATTCCCATGAAATCTATATTCAAATAAACTATGATTGCTTTATATAATCTAGAACTTGAGTACTATGTATTGTTTATTATTTTCCAGATATGTGAGTCTATATTAGATTATGACAACTATAAGTTTTTAAATTCCTACTATAATTTTTCCAACATTTTATCCATTTTACCATTAAACAAATATCCTTTGAGGGCTTGCCCTGTGTCAGGTATTATTCTCTGTCCTGGAAATATAAAGAACAAGAAATATAAAGAACAAAGAAGATGCCTGCCTTCATTGGACTTATCCTGAAGCAGTAACATTGGATACTTATTCTTCTGCCAATCTTATCAGTGTCAAACTGCTGAATATTGTTAGAAAAAATCACAAAATATTAATATTTTCTATTCCTGGGCTTACCTGCCCCATATAAAAACTTGGAAATCATACTAATCTTTTTAAACACATCTCAAGTGATACATTTTCCCAAAATTGCTTCTGACACTTCTCTTCTAGATGCACTGCCACTCAACTCTAAAACCTCATAATATTTTGTCTTATTAAACTGTCTCCTAAATGATTAGGTGTATATTTATTGTAGTCTCTTCCTCATTTTTGACTATATTTCAGGGTACTGATGTCCTACTAATCTTTACATTTCCTTTTTATCCAGCCCAATGTCTTATAGAACTTAGGTAACTAAATATATATTTCACCATTCAGTTTGTCCTTCATTTATTCATTTCATCCAACAAGTATTTTCCAGGTATGTGTCTGTTGCTATTGAAATTTTTATACTTCCTTGGCGTCAATGTTAATATAATCTGTAATCATAAATCAAGTAACTCATTCATGTCCTCACTATAATCAAACCATAGAAATATAGGAGGGAAAAGAACACTTTAATTCTTCTGCAATAATCAGATTCACAAGCCCTTTGTAGGCAGGCAATTATGATATACTCTTTTATTTGATTCTAATTTTGCATATTTTACTCTTGACAACAATGGAACATGTTGAAATAGTGTTTCTGAATTTACCAAAGATAACTAGCTTCTCATTTACATTAAAATTGGTCAATATAATTTGACCAATACTATCTACTTCTTTAACTCTTTAGGGGAACAAAACTATGTCAATGTGGCACATACAAACGAATGAAAAAATTAAGTCACATTCATATAAAGAACGGCTGATGATAGAGCATTTTCAGAAAAAGTAACCCCCGGTAACTTCAGTTGGATGAGAAAAACTCAGGGAGTCATTGGCTACTTTGTCCTCTATCAGCCTGAAGCACTCTGATTCTCACCTTTCTCTTGGAAAAAAAGACAGAAATGCTCAAGATGGCCATAAAATAATTGTTCTCCAGTAAAACTCATCAAAACGTGTGAAACTTTTCCAGACAGATAACTTTTATATTGTTGTATCAAATGATGTATTTAATATCTGCAAAGTACTTTGCGAACACTTTGTCCACAAATTCTACCACCCTCTGCTTAATATTACTAACTGCAGAGAAGGATCTGCTCCTTGTAGCTGGCTGAAATTAAGCAAAATAGGGTTTTTTGTTTTTGTTTTTTTGAAACACGGTCTGCTCTGTCACCCAGGCTAGAGTGCAGTGGCCTCATCATAGCTCACTGTAACCTCTAACTTCCGAGTTCAAGCCGAGCCTCCTGCCTTAGCCTCCCAAGTAGCTGGGACTATAGGCATTCACCACCATATCTGGCTAATTTTCTGGGTTTTGTAGAGATGAAGTGTCGGGGGTTCACTCTTGTTCAGGCTGGCCTTGAACTCCTGACCTCAAGGGGTCCTACTGCCTCAGCCTACCTGAGTGCTAGGATTACAGGTGTGAGCTACTATAACCAGCTTGCAAAAGCGATTTTACGGTGCTCAATTACAGATAATCATTTTCATTCCTTATAAAGAGGGTTTATCAAATGCAGTCTGTTCTCCTTAGGAGGAGACACCTGCTTGTGAGCAAAACTCTGTGTCTAGCAGCCCCCAAATATGAGTGCTTCAAAGATACTCAGGCATATGAAAAATAAAAGAAATTTCACAGACTCTTAACAAACCCCATACAGTAGTATCTGAATGGTGTGTACTATTGTTTTAAGTAGAGATAAAAAAGTGAAAAAAAATCCTTTTAATTGGCTTTTAAGACTATGGGTAATAAAAATTTTAACTTCATTTATATATTTTGTCAGAACTGATATTGGGCCTA
>NW_012147853.1:74612-79782 GCF_000956105.1 Propithecus coquereli
AAAAAAAAAAAGGGAAATAAAGTCACTCTGAAAATAGTTGGATTTAAGAAGTATGTTGAAGATACATTATACAAGGTATCCAAAGGTAAAGTTCTTAGTGGCTCATCAAAAATAATACTTAGACTATTTAATTATAGTAAAATTTCATAAATCCCAGAAAATAGCACAACTCTTCCAATGTTGTCAAAATTGCAAGTGACTATGGAAGCATTAACTTTAATAGAAAGAGCATAGTGTTCTCAGACTGAACACTGAACTAAAAAATTATGAAATTTGACATGCAGGAGCAAAGATGTAAGTTGAATTTTTAGAGAGGGGTCTGTATATAAATTTTGCATTGTTTAAGTGTAAGCTACCAAGTTGGTGGGAGATACAAAGAGCTTCATCTCTAACAGTACATGATGGGAACCTAACGTTTAAACAGCAGTCACTAAAGGGCATTATAATCCTATTATAAGTGGCTGACAAATTTCAAACCTTTCAGAGCCTTATAACCTATAGGATAAAAAGAAAAATCTTTTCTACATGACTTTTTAGCCAAGACCTCACATTTGACTGTCAGCATAATTAGATACTATTATAGAAGTTTATCTGATAGATATCTCAATACAAAAGCAGTGTTCTGAAGGTCTAGAAAGGTTGCAGGTCTCAATTTCATAGCATTTCATTTTCAATTCCTCTTGTATAAAAGCATGCTAACCTAGCACTGACAGAAGTAGAGCTACATTAAGATGGTGCATGAGTAGGATTCAAATAAACTCTCTGATAGGAGAACTTGCCATCTGTTTTGAAGTATTTGTGGAAGGTATTTGACTTCAGCATTTACATAAGGTAACTGACAAAAATGTTTTTGTTAAGAGAAGAGAAATGCTGCAATCCCGTGCATGTATATTCACAGAAACTACATTACACATACTGAAAGTGCTAAGTTCTAACATGGTGAGGCAATAGACTGATCCCATTGGCTTTATATTGTTTGAATTTGAATTTTGGTTGATTTTGGTTACTCTGAGCCTCAGTTACTTTATGTGCAAGTACAAGTGATAATGGTACAAACACCTCTCACAGTTGATGAGAGCTAATTAAGAAAACACATGCAAAGTGCTCAGCACATAGTACTAAGGATATGTAAACTAATATGATAATGTTTGACAATTTCAAGTAAAAGGAAGAATCATTGCTTCTCCCTGGAAGTTCTTTGTTTCCTGATTGACCAAGATGCATTTTATTCCCTTTCTGGTCTTTGGAGAAAAGGGGAGAAAACTAAACACTATCATCAGTGAGAGGGGAAAATAAAGCTTCTGATGGCTGATGAACACTAGCACTAGCCCAGCTGATTGGAGACGTATGTTAGGGGTAGTAAGTCAGCTCAACTAATGAGTACTTGCAGCAGGACCAAACACTAGATGGATCATGGAGCAAGTTTATCCAAGAGTGTTCCTTGCCATCTGAAAGGAAAACTACATTACCCTTTCTATATACTCATCTGCTTACCACTAGTACACATTTGATAGAATACAGTCTTTTTCTTGCATGAAAGAATGGCTCACAAATAAAATGTAGGGGGGTAAATATATGTTTTGTTTTGATAGTGTCACTAGGGAAAACCATTTCTAACTCAAAGGTTAGTAACTTGGGTGAGGCAAAGACATAAAGTGTAACCATAATGTTTGTACCCTCACAATACCCTGGAATAAAAAAAAATATAACTTGAACATGTATCTTTCATTCACACCCAAATAAATTCATCAGCTCCTTTTTCCATTTCTCTCCATCTCCCTAGACCAAGGCACCACCTTTCAAAATCCTCGCAAATGTTTCTACTCTAGCTAGTTTACAATCTAAATTCCACATTAGTCACAGCATTCTTTTTGCAATGTAAATCACATTATGTTATTCCCCTCCTTCAGCCCTCTATTGGCTTTCTGCTCTAATCAGAAAAGAAAAAATTAAACAACAAACCCAAACATTCAAACTGATTAATTTCAAAACTCCATGGGTACCTATCCTTTGTATCTCATCTCAAACCATTTTGTCTTTCCAGTTTATTATAATCCACTATGATCATTATGATCCAGCCAAACAGGTCTTTCCACTCCTCAGAATAGCTTACAAGCTTTTGTACCTTTTTAAATTCTCTGTGCATGAAAATCTGCTCCCCCAAATTCCCATGATTGATTCTTTCTCATCACTTAGCAGTTTAACTATATGCTCCTCATAGAAATCCTCCCTGACCTCGCAATCTAATTTTTCATTTTTCCTCCACCCCAATTAGATGTTTTCTTTTTTCTTCATTGTTTTTATCACTATGCAAAATTATTGTATTTATACAAGAACTTGTTTAGCATCTTTTTCTTTCTATTGTTCATCACAGTATCCCCCGTACTTGATCACAATTGCTTAGTAAGGCTCAATTAATATATTATTGAATGGATAAATAAACAAATAGTTCTGAAAGAAATAAACAAAAGACAAGTAGATTTTATCTTGTTGGCTGCCTGTGTTATCATTGAACAAGGGCCTACACTGTTGAGAGCTCTGGTTCTAACCAAAGTCCCAGATCACTTTTTTATTATTTCTTCTCTAATTTATCATTTTGTCTTTAGTCTTTGAGCTGTTTCTTTTCCTTAGTGATTATAATTACCTTTCCATTATTCTGTATTTTGGCATTCCATGAAATTGTTAAGAAAAGAAACCCCAAAAAACAAAACAAACCAACAAAGAAAAATTCTAGTGTTTGTTTTCTTGTAATACTACTATTGGGGAATAGATCTGAATTTTATCATTATTTTCATTTCTGTTTTTCAAGTTATTAATAAAGTCGAGCAATTTTTCTTACATTTCTCAGGAATTTGTTTTCACCTGAGGGAAAATTTGAGCCCTGATTTTCTTTCACAAGAAAGGTATACCCTAAAAGTTGTTGTGGGAAACTTTAAGACTCAAATATAGAAAGTATGGTATAGAGGTTCTCAGGCCTGAGGACCCGGCTTCTCTTCCTAACCACTTCCTCCATCCTGAGTGCTAGATTCCGTTTCTTTTACTCTCCCCTTTTCTCCAGGGCATGAGCCATTGACATAAAGCCTTGTCCTACCTCCTTAGGCTAATTTACTTTTAACTCTCCCTTTATTTTCCAATCCTTCTACTGGAGACACTTAAGCCAAAAGAAACTAAAATTACGTTCACTGTATTCAACTTATCTTCCCTTATTATTTTTACTATTTTATTCTTATTTTTATCCAATTTTAAAAATGAGCTTTCATTAGTTAAGATTTACACATTTTTTAACTTATCCATAAATGCTTGTACTTTATCTTTTAAGGATCATATTATTAAGTTTTAAATGTTTTGTTTTATTGCCTCAGGCCTTATATCTCCTTTATCTTAGCTATATCTTTGTTTTTAATAATTTGTATTCTAGACATTTTATAATATTTTATTCATTCAAATATCTTCATAATTATAAAAAACATTTAGGATTATGCCAGATACAGAGTAAGCACTGTATATCCATTCAAATGTATCTGGGTATAATACTGTTTCTTTAAACAATAATTTTCTCTTATCCTATTTTGTCCTATTTAGTCTATTTTAAATTCCAAACATATATTTATCACTCTCCCCTCCTTGTTTCAATGTGTCCTATATAGTATAATTCAACACACAGACACACAGAGACAAAACTAAAATTAATGTACATGTGCACATAATGTATATTTGTTTAGCTTTTTGTTACACGTGCATATATATTTCAAACAAATTCTTACTAATTTTATCACACTGAGTAGGTTTTAAAATGGAGAGATTGTCTGATATATTATATTGCATTGTATGTGTGTGATAGAAAGGTCACGTGTGGAGGCTAGTATTTGTTTTGGGAAGCATGCTATCAATGTTTTTTACTCCCTGTATTGGATAGATTTAACCTCACAAAATCCTCAGTCTTACATTTATACTAGTTAGATATAGATTAATTTCTGACAAATGTTTGTGATAAGTGTTGACTCCCAGAGCAGCCTGTCCATGAGAATATTTGAGTTGGGGCATGAATCACTTACTGAATCAGGTATTGAATCACATAAAACCAGAGCAGAGCAGTTTCCAAAGGTAATTAAATCTCAGTCTCTGAAATCACATTCTAGACCTGGAGCCAATTATTGCTTCCTGTGACTACTGCTACAAAATGGTCATTGGAGTGTAGGAATAAAGTCCACGGTGGATTTACTCAAAGTTAGAAGGCTTTTAAGAGTTAATATATAGAAAGTTCTGAAACCTGTGGCTGAAGGCCATGTGACTACATTAATGAAAGGAGGCCACAGTACTCAGCCTTCCAACAAGCCCAAAAAATTGTGAGGAAATTTATGGCTATAAATTTTATATTATCATGTATAACATACATATTTTGTCTCTAATACTAAAAGTTCTTCAAAGACAATTTTTATACGTTTCACTTTTGTATCTGCCACTGAACTAATTCTATGCATAGAATATAATAAATGTTAAATTATTACCTAACAAATAAATGAATCATAATATACTATTATTAATATTTTAATTTTAATCCACTATAGTTGCCTACTTAGAATGAATTGTGCTAAATGAGATATATGGTATGAGAAACGAAGACGTAACTCATATGTATTAATATAATAGATGAATCAGTTAAAATCTAAATCTTCAAAGTTACGTAGAGAAAGTTTTATTCTAGGGTATGCCTCTCACCAGCTATGTGAAGGACTTAGGAATGCTAGAAAAACTGTTTGGAGTTACAATATTTCTTCCTTATAATTCTAACATTACTGACACTAATCTATATCTAAGTGGGCTATAATGAGGATTAAGAAGATAATGCATGTAAAATATTTAGCTATTCACACATAACCCCTTGATGAATATTGCTGGACACACAGTAAGTACCTAATAAATGCTATTTAATGTTCTTATTGAAACAATGACAATAATAATATTGCATGTGAATTAAAAGTAACTTCATTTTAAAAATTATGTCTATAATAAAGGGAAAGAATAAAAGAATAGAAAAATAATATTCATCATCATAAAACTATTGCCCAATTTTCTTTTTTTTTTTTTTATTTCAGCAAATTATGGGTGTACATACGTTTAGGTTACGTGTGTTGCCCTTGGTTCCCCCCCCCCCACCGAAGTCCGTGTT
>NW_012147853.1:79832-81114 GCF_000956105.1 Propithecus coquereli
TATCTAAAATAAGTGCAAGGAAGCAGTCTCTCTGGTCAGTAACAAGTGCCGTGGAAGACAATATCCTTGCAGCCGGCCCCTCAGTGAACTGGGAGGACTCCTTGGGGAAGGGTTTGGGTGGGTGGGGCCAAAGAGGTAGCTTTTGCTGATAAACTCAGAGTCTCAAGGGGCCCAGTCACGTCAAACTTCTCTCCCTCAGGGACCCTCCGGAGGAGGGAGGAGAAAGGCGGAAGCCCTTTTCCCACAAGAGCCCTGTGTTTTTGTCAGAGGTCTCACTGTGGCTCCTCTCTAACATGCTCATTAGTAAGTAGGAGGCCCACTGGGGCAGTAGACACTGCCATGACTTCAGTGTTGTGTTCAGCCAGAGTGAGGTGAGTTTAGTTGCAACGCACGAGTGTCCTGCTCTGCTGCTTCCCTAAGAGTTGAGTGCCAAGACAACATACCAAATGCTTCTCATACTGTTTCCCCACTTAAAACATCCTGCTCTTCTAGCCTTCTTGGGTTCATGTGGTGTGGCCTGATGCTCTCAGAACATCAGGAAATACAACCCTTTTGCCCATTTCTCCTTCACCCCTGGCTCCCGAGATGGGCTATTGCTTGGCCTTCCTTTTACTCTTAAGCCTTGGTGGAGTGGACGCTGCTGCCTCCTCCCTGTTTTGGTGCCTGTTTGAAGCTACTGCTGCCTCTGATTCTGGGAAAGATCTTTCAGAGCCTGGCTTAGGTCTCTCTGTAAGTGTTGTGTTTGGTACCAGTGTTTCGTCTGTAGCTTTTATATGTAATTGTGCTGGCAGTCTGTTTTAAGCGAATGGATCAATGGACTTGTTTATAATGTGATATTTTCTATTAAATCCAGTATTTTAAAAAAAAAAAAAAGAGTTTTTACCACATTTTCTTCTAGAATTCTAATAGTTTCACACCTTAGGTTTAAGTCTATTATCCACTGTGAGTAGATTTTTGTGACAGGTGAAAGGTGCACATCCTGTTTCAGTCTTCTACATGTGGCTATCCAGTTTTCCTGGAACCATTTATTGAATAAGGATTCTTTGCTCAGTATATGTTTTTGTCTGCTTTGGGAAAGATTAGATGGCCATATGAGGATGGTTTTATATCTGGGTTCTCAGTTCTATTTCATTGGTCTATGTCTCCGTTCTTGTGCCAGTACCATGCAATTCACAATTGCAAAGATGTGGAAACAACCCAAGTGCCCATCCGTACATGAGTGGATTAATAAAATTTGGTATATGTATACCATGGAAAAACAATGGTCATCTAGCACCTCTTG
>NW_012147853.1:83973-95647 GCF_000956105.1 Propithecus coquereli
ATACACAAGGAGGGCAATGCGCACTATTGCCCAATTTTCATTCTGTGAAGCAAACATTTTTTGAATGTAGTGGCATATAATAAAATAAAAAAGAATTAAGTGACTTGTAACAATTTATTCCTGATTCCATATTTCTAGTCTTCAGCTCTGTTGCAGATTATATCTCCATAGAATTTAATGTAATAACAGAAATAATAGAATACCCATAAAGTGAAGCATTAATAGTCTCATATGATTAGTGGATATATCAAGCTTTTTGGAAATTTTCTTTTCAATTTTCTCAACTATTACTGCATTAAATGGTCTCAATTGCCCTGTGCAAGGAGGGGTCATAAGCACCAGCATTTATGAATCATTCATTACTTTATTCAAGGTGCACATAAGTATTTATGAACATCATTATTCAAATGGCATTTTCCCTAAACTGACTTGGTTTGTAACATTAGAAAAGTTCAGGTTAGAAATATGAAGACCTACACTTACTCTTTCCCACTTACTATCTGCATAACCTAATGCAATGCCTTAGTTTCCCCATATATAAACTGAAATACAAAACAAAAACATATAGTTCAGTTTTATGTCAAAGTCAAGTGAGCTAATGTGAAAGGGCCAACTACTATTTATGATAGTACTCATAAATAAACAATAGAGATTATGAAAGTCAAAAAAAGGATAATTCATACCTCTCTGGATTCCATATATATTCACATATAAGTATCAGCAAAAATGGGTTTAATGAATACATTTGAGGAGACAAATGGAGAAAAGCAGAAGCAAAATAAAATGAGAAGAAAATAAGGGAATGACAATTGTTTTGAGAAGCAAGATTTTGTTGATCAAGAGCTTTCTGAAGGACTAAGAATATTTGATAGCTTTATGTTATTTAATAAAAATAATTATTATTGACAAAGGAGAAAAGGCAAGCCAAAATGAACTCGAAATGAATCAGAGACCTAAATGTAACAAAACTAGAGAATTCCTAGAACATAATATAGGACAAAATCTAAATGACCTTGGGCTTGGCAATGATTTTTTAGATACATCAAAATCATGATCTATGAAAGAAAGAACTGGTAAGCTGTACTACCTTAATAGTAAAAATGCTGCTCTATAAAAGACAATGTCAAAAGAATGAAAAGACGAGCCACAGAAAATATTTGCAAAAGACATATCTTTAAAGGACTGTTATGCAAAAAATACAAAGAACTTTAAAAACTCCAAATAAAGAAAACCACTCAATTAAAAAAATAGAACGAAGACCTTAAGCTCACCAAAGAACATATATGGGTAACAAATAAACGCATGAAAAGATGTTCCACACCATATATCATCAAGGAATTAAAAACAAATTATAACAATGGGGTAATAATACACACCTATTATTAATATAATGGCCAAAATCTAAAACACTGATGCCAAATGCTGGCAAGCATGAGGAACAACAATTCTCTTTCACTGTTGGTGGAAGTGCAAAATGATACAAACACTTTACAAGTTTGGCAGTTACAACATCTCTTACCACATGATCCAGAAATCATACTCCTTGGTATTTACACAAAGAAATTGAAAACTTATATCCACATAAAACCTGGGCTACCAAGCTGAAATGTATCAAAATTTACACCTTACCAAAATTCATATGTTGAAATCATAGGCCCCAGGTGATGGTATAAGAAGGTTGGGCCTTTGGGAGGTGATTAGGTGACCAGAGCCCTTATGAATGGATTAATGTCCTTATAAAAGTATCCCAAGGGAGTTTCTTTGTCCCATCCACCCTATGAAGACACAGTGAGAAGGTGCCATATATGAAAAAGAAAGCTGTCCCTACCAGACACAAAATTCGCCACTGCCTTTTCTTAGACTTCACAGCCCATGGAACTATAAGAAATAGACTTCTGTTGTTTATAAGCTACCTGGTGTCTGGTATTTTGTTATAGCAGCCAGAACAGACTAAGACACAAGTCATAAAAAGACATGGAGGAAATTTTCTGCATATTACTAAGTGTAAGACGCCAATCTGAAAAGGCTAAATACTGTATGATTCCAACTATTTGACAACCTGGAAATAACAAAACTATGGAGATAATAAAAGAAGCAGTAGTTGCCTAGAGTTAGGGGGAAAAGGGATGAATAGGCAGAGTATAGAGGATTTTTAGGGCAGTGAAACTATTCTGTACAATATTACAATGGTTAAATTCATGTCAATATAAATTTGTACAAATGCATAGAATGTATGACACCAAGAATGAAGCCTAAGGGAAACTATGGACTTTGGATCATAATGAAGTACCAACGTAGATTCACCAATTGTATCAAATGTACCACTCTTGTAGAGGATGTTGATAATGGTGGAGGCAGTACCTATGTGGGGCAGGGGTATATGGGAAATCTCTGTACTTCCTCTTGATTTTTCTATGACTCTGAAACTGTTCTAAAAAAGAATTTAAAAATAATAATGACCAATATTTATGGACACTGTAATAGGGGATTTATGTGTCTTACCTCAATTACCTTCAAAACAACCCTATATAATACATATTATCTGTAATTCCATCCTTATGAGCCCAATATTAGCATTATAACACTGTAGGTCTAGAGTGTTTATCCAAATCCTCCAAAGACACAATTGCTAAAATGTCAACTCAAAGCCTAGCTGTGGGACTCCAAAATCCATACTTTTAATCTCCATGGTTTACTGTGTCTACATATGTTTTGCTAACTGAAAATGTATATCATTAGGCTAGCCTAATAATTTTCTGAATAATACTTTCTATAATTCAGAAAAATATAATTGTGCTATAAATACAGGGGTTTTTGTTTATTTGTTTGTTTTTTTGTCCTAGCCACTAAAGTCATTATTCTAAGCAGTGGTATAGTGTCTCTGGACAACTCTAATTCTTTTGTCCCTTCCTCTCACATTTATTTTCTAAAACAATTTATCTGTCACTTGTCAGGTTAGTAGTGAGAATACAATTTTACATAAATATTGAAACCTCTCCCCAATATAATTTTATTATGTCATTGTTTCCCTCATAGTAGGTATAAGGCAATGAGGAATGCAGATGGGGAGAATTACTTTATTTTTCTGTAAAACGTGTGTGGGGGTGTGTGTGTGTTTCTTTTGAAGAGGACATATTTCTTGTATTACTAAAATTAATTGACAGGTTTACTGAAAAGCAGAACAGATGTGCATAAACATTATAAATCACATTAAAAGTGTTCAAATCAACCTGCTTATTTCATTTTATAACATTACAAGTCAAGCTCCCCATAAAGATATTTAAATTATTTCTACATTCACACATACTTCATAATCTGACACCCAAAAAGAATCATGCTTCTGAGACTTCAAAGATATTAGAAGGTAAACAAACAACTTACAAAAAGTACTCTGTTTTTCACAAAAGGCTGTTGCCTTGAATATTTCACATTTTATTGGGACCAGTCCAGGATATTAATATTCTAAGTTTCATGCCTTTTAAATGATGCAACTGAGAGTCAAGTAATGCAATATTATAATGTTATGTACAAGTAATAGTTCCTGTTTTACCAGGTTTCAAAAGCCGTGATGCTCCAAGCAAAGAAGCACTTTCAGAAAGCACTGGGATAACATTAATTGCCATATATGTATATGATAGAAATCTTACTATGAAAATATTCTTACAAGCAGGAATTTCATCAGAAATTTTTTTTTTTATTTCAAAATTTTAAGGGGGTACAAATATTTTAGGTTACATAGATCATTTTTCTAATGCCTAAGTCCTGGCTAGAGGTGTTCCCATTATACAAATAATGTTTATAGTACCCATTAAATTTATGGGTACTCTCCTCCCCCTTTTCCCCTGGTTGATATCCACTGAGTTTTACTTCCTTCTGTGCACATATGTGCTCATTAGTTAATTCAAATTTAATAGTGAGAACACGTGGTGTTTGTTTTTCCTTTCTTGAGACTTCACTTAGGAAGATAGTCTCCAGTTCCATCCAGATTGTTGAAAATGGTATTAATTTACCTTATTTATGGTGGAGTAGTACTCCATGGTATACATATATAACATTTTATTAATCCATTCATGAATTGATGGGCTCTTGGGTTGATTCCATAACTTTGCAATTATGAATTGTGCTGCAATAAACATTTGAGTGCAGGTGTTTTTGATGAAGTCTTCTTTTCCTTTGGATAAATGCCCAATAGTGGGATTGCAGGATAGAATGGAATGGTAGGTCCACTTTTAGCTCTTTGAAGACTATCCAAACTGTTTTCCATAGAGGTTGTAGTAATTTGCAGTCCCACCAAAAGTGTATAAGTATTCCTTTCTCTCTGCATCCACAACAGCATCCATTGTTTTTAGAGTTTTTAATAAAGGCCATTCTGACTGAGGTAAGGTTATATCTCATTGTGGTTTTACTTTTCGTTTCCCTGATGATTAGTGATGTTGAGTGTTTTTCATGTTTATTAGCTATTTGTCTTTCTTCTTTTGAAAAGCTTCTGTTCATATCTTTTGCCCACTTTTTTATGAGGCTGGTTGTTTTTTTCTTGTAGATTTGCTTTAGTTCTTTGTAAATTATTTTTACTAGCCCTTTATTGGATGGATAACTTGTGAACATTTTCTCCCATTGTGTAGGTTGTCTATTTGCTCTGTTGATTTTTTCCTTAGCAGTGCAGAAGCTTTTCAGTATAATCAAATCCCATTTATTAATTTTTGTTTTTGCTATGATTGCCATTGCAGTCTTAGTCGTAAATTCTTTGCCTAGGCTGATATCTAGAAGAATATTTCCTATATTGTCCTCTAGAATTCTTATGATTTCATGCCTAGGTCTAAGTCTTTTATCCATACCAAATTAATTTTTGTGAGTGGTGGGAGGTAGGAGTCCTGATTCATTCTTCTACATGTGACTATCCAATTTTCCCAACACCATTTATTGAATAGGGCTTTTTTTCTCCAGTGTACATTATTATCTGCTTTGTTAAAGATCAGTTACATGTAGGTAGATGATTTTATATGTGCGTTCTCTGTTCTATTCCATTGGTCTATGTCTCTATTTTTATACCAATACAATGCTATTTTGATAACTATAGCCTTATAGTATAGTTTGAAGTCTGGTAATGTGATGATTCCAGATTTGTTCTTTTTGCTTAAGATTGCTTTGGCTATTTGGGCTCTTTTCTGGCTAAAAATGAAGCATAGAATTATTTTTTCCAGATCTGTGATGTCTGATCTTGGTCACTTGATGGGGATTGCACTGAATTTGTAAATCACTTTGAGTAGTAAGGACATTTTAACAATGTTGATTCTACCTATCCATGAGCATGCCATGTTTGTCCATTTGTTTGTATCCTCTGCAATTTCATTCATCAGAGTTTCGTAGTTCTCCTTTTTTTTTTTTTTTATTTCAACCCATCACGCAGGTACAAATGTTTAGGCTACATATATATTCCCTTTGCCCCCTGTAGAAATCTTTCACCTCCTGGGTTGAGTATGTTCCTAGGTATTTTGTTTTATTTGTAGCTATTGCAAATGGCATTGAGTCTTTAATTTGACTCTTAGCTTGACTATTATCAGTAAATAGAAAAGCAATTGAATTATGTACATTAATTTTGTATCGTGAGACATTGCTGGATTTATCAATTCCAGGAGACTCCTGGTGAAATCTTTGGGGTTTTCTAGACACAAGATCATATCATCAGTGAAGAGCAATAGTTTGACCTTCACTTTCCCAATTTGGGTACACTTAATATTCTTCACTTGCCTGACTGTGCTGGCTAGGACTTTCAGCATTAAGTTGAATAGAAGTGGTGTCAATTGGCATCCTTGCCTTGTTCCAGTTCTTAGGGGAATGCTTTCAACTTTTCCCCATTTAGTACGATGTTGGCTGCGGGTTTTTCATATGTGGCTTTTATAATTCTGAGATGTGTTCCTTCTATGCCCAGTGTGTTAAGGGCTTTTTATCATGAAATGGTACTGAATTTTGTCAAATGTTTTTTTAAACATCTATTGAGATAATCATATGGTCTTTGTTTGTGCTTTTGTTTATGTGGTGAATCGCATTTATTGATTTACAAATGCTGAACCATCCTTGCATCCCTGGGATGAAGGCCACTTGGTGCCGGTAGATTATTTTGTTGATGTGTTGTCCCAGGTCACCGCATCTTGGACCCCCACAGTATTCTCCCATCAGTTCTGCCTATATAGGCTCCCTCACCTCCCGAGTCTAGCTCCCAAACTTCCCTTTTGTGTCACCCAGAAAGCCACTCAAGTCCTGGGGACATAGGATCCAGCCTGTGTGTCTGACCTGCTGGCATGCATCTCCAAGAAATGCAGGCAGGCAGGGACCTTCAAGATTGGGCATCCCAGGTCCACTTCATGTCCTCAAGGGAAAAGGTGTTGGCCCCATTCTCTGTGGAAACCTCAGACTAGAGGATGTACTAGCTGGGGAGAGGCGTCTGCTTGCCAAATTCTCAGCTCAAACTGCTCTCCTGGTTGCAGTAGGTAGGGGAGGTGCAGGGAAGAATAAGAGTCTGAATGGGAGAAAGCTGGCTTTCTGGCCTCTTGGGTCAATCTCCTTGGAGGGGAATCCTGCACGGAATGTCCAAGCTCTGGGATCACACAAGTTGTCCCAACAATTCCGTGGTTGCCATAGTGCTTGGCCTGGCGAGGGTGATAAAGCTTCCAAGTAACTTGGTAGCCTGCTGATCACTGAAGAAGTGTAGAAGGGGGGAAAAAAATCCCCCTACCCCTTTGCTGGGCTCTGTGCTTCTCTGTGTTTGATCCTTGATGATGTCTTTCTTCCCTTTATTGTCTTCCTTTTCTGCTTCACAATTTTCCTCCATGAGGTCCCTGGCAGGCTTCAGCACTTCTCTCTATGATTTACACCTGAGCTGCATCGCCTCTCCCCTCTCCTTTATCTGAACCCCTCCCTTCCCTCTGGGGCAGTCTGTCAAGCAATGTCTGTAGTCAGCCTTGTTGCCCCTCTCTTTCATCAGAGTTTTTTTTTTTTTTTTTTTTTTTGACTCTTTCTAGGACCTTATACACAAGTAATCATCTAGGAGTTACTACTGCTACTATTGTTTAAATGATTGGATTTACTCATCAAAAGAACCTAATTGACTGATATTTTTAATAGATTGAATAGATTATCTGACATCCTAGTCAAAGGATTATCCATAGATAAATGCACAGCCTGTTGCTACTTACATTTGTAGCCTTGGTAGTGACATGTAAACGCCACACTCACAAGCACTCACATGCACCTGAAAATCATGCATGTATGCACACACATATATGAACACTAGGCTGGAGCATATAATGTATTTCAGCTAAGAAAAAATTAAATTCAGTGTCATTTGGTTAATAAGTGCTTAGTGTCTAGGTCTCTGATTCCTAAAATAAAATCTTTTCTACCAAGTTGATAGCTAGTAATATTAAAATAACCTAAAGCTGTTAGGAACATATTTTTCTCCAAAAAGGTACTATGATCCAAAAGACCTAGGACGTGAAAATCAAATCAAGCATAATATAGTAATAAGTTTTCATTTAGTTTTGATTCTCTTCATCAACAAAGCTTTAAGTTAATTTTCATAGTACCAATTTATACCTGTGAAGCAAATGAAAACAAAGACACTTTTAACTGTGACTTAAAATAAAAAATGTGCTAAAATATTCTCATTTGAGACATCACAAGCACAATGCTTATTTTTGGATTGTTCTTTAATAGGTTCCAAAATCATTCTTACATTAAAGCAAATATTTCAAAATATCTCAAGAAGCTATATCTTTCTTTACCACTAGTCCTGTCCTGAATGCCAACAGCAAAAACTCTGAATGAAAAGTGAAAATATTCAGCCAGAGCATTGGAAGTTTGTCCATAGGAAGCTTAGCAACTGGATATATCTATAGATGTAAATGTGAGACATCAAATAAATAATAATTATAATTAAAAATATAAATCAGATCATGTCATTCCCTTGGTTTTTTGCTGCATTTAAAACAAATCCAAATTCCTTACCTAGGTTTAAAATACCCTTATCTCTTACAATCCACCTCTACCTTCCATTCTTAATCTCTCTAGCCACACTGGCCTGATCTGTTCCTCAAATCATCAAGCTCCTGTTCCTGTTTCCTCTAACGAGAAATGCCCACATCTCTTCCTCGATCGTGGTAAGAGCTGACAACTCCACATCATACAGGTTTCAGCTCTAATGTCACCTCCTCAGAAACGTCCTTTTAGATGACTCAATACCAAGGCAAATTCAGTACTACCTAGTCACTTTCTATCATGACTATTGCTATGGTTTTACTTTTTTCAAATCACCTGACTTCCCTTTAAATAGTCTTGTTGTGTATATATATATTTTTGATGAGGTCTTTGATAGGAGCTATTATAAATATTATAAAGATGCTCAGTGATTTAAAGAAATGTATAAATATAAAAACATAAAAGCAGAAGATGCAGTTTAAAAAAGAAATAAAACTTCGATAAATGAAAAATAACATACAGGATTTGACAATTACACTTGATAAGATTAACAGTTGATTAGCTATTAGAGAAGAAAGAATTGCTAAACTTGAAAATATAACAATAGAAACTATCAGAAATGATAAAAAAAAAAGAGAATAAAATCAATGAAAAGAGCTTCAATGGCCTTAAGATAAAAATTCTAGTATATACACAGATTCAGAGGAAGAGAGTTAAGACAGAGGGGAGGAAAAATTAAAAATTTGAAATTAAAAAAAATTTGAATAAATAATATTCACATTTTTAAAATTTTATGGAAAATATACATTTACTGATCTAAGACTCTCAACCAATCTCAAGCAGGATAACACAAACAGAACCATATTAGGGTAAATCCTAACCCCTCAAAGTGATGGTATCAGGAAGTGAGGCCTTTGAGAGGTCATGAGATTGGAGCCTTCATAAAAGGGATTAGTGCATTTATAAGAAGAGACATGAGAAAGGTGATTTCTTTCTTGGCCATGTGAGGATACAATAAAAAGACAGCCATCTGCAAAACAAGAAAATTGCCCTCACCAGACACCAATCTGCCTGCACTTTGATCTTAACATGGAGTACTTTCCAGGCTCTAGAACTGTGAGAAATAAATGTCTGTTGTTTAAACCACTTACTCTATGATATTCTGTTATAGCAGGCTGACCTGATTAAGACAGACCTAATCTAATCACATGAAGTCCACAATGCAGAGAACCTGTTCTGTGTTAAGTTAGCCGGTAATCTGTTTATAATTACATCAAGCATATTATCAGATTATTTCAGTCTTTATTCATGCAATATTTATATGAATAAAGATATTATATAGTTATATACATGTTAATGACTAGTTATATATATTTTAACAAATATTTATTCTTATATCATCAGTCAAGGAGTCTGAATGTTGTATTAGCCTTGTCTATTCATACTCAAATATTCTTAAATTATATATACATACAAACCATGAAAATTATAATTTGGGGGATAGATTTTAGATATATTACTTTTATCTTTGTTTTTTAATAAGTTTGAAAATATTTTCCTCATTCATTACTAAAGATTATAAAAGTTATGATTTAACTTGTCTAGTAAAATATCTGTGTTAAGACTCTGAGGAATGATTATTCCTGTGTGCTTAGCTCATTATAATAATACATGGAAGTAGCACTAATTCATTTTTGGATGAAAACTATTTCAAAATTTATTCTCTAAATATTTATGTAACATATATGAGAAATAAGTTTAGATGAGAATGTATTAATTTTTTGTTGCTTGCACAGCATGATGATCAGGAAAAAGTAATGGGTATTTCAGAAATGTAAAGTAAATTCTCCATGGTCAAAAAGTGTCACCATCTAATAACACAGATTCCTATTTCTAACTCCTATGCTTGCACATAGTGATATAAGAATTCAACTCTGCCTCAGGCTATGGACATATCTGTCACTGAGTGAACCTCTACCAGCTCTAACCCCACTGTAGTATAATGGAGCAGACAGCCTTCAAGGTTGAAGCCAAGGGAAACAGCAAAAGAACAGTCACAGAACAAGCAGAATGTTTTAAAGACCAAGTAAAAGGCCCTAAACTCAATGGGATCCTACGAAGATGGAGGAGACCTTCCCCCAAATGATAGATATTCAACTTCCTGTCATTCTTAGTGGATGAGAAACTAGGTCACACATATTTTGATTTAGAAAAACAAATAAATATGATATATCATATAAATAAAAGTTTGATATTTAGATGGTTCCTGATTTTGGTGGTTGTGGTTATGTATGAGAACATACTTTTTTGCAACCAATATCCTCTAAAGTATCCTAGGATACTAGTACCCTAGTTTTATATATTATTTATAAACAGTATTACATATTAATTAATTATTAAGGTATCTTACATGTATATTGAAATTTGTAATCAAGTTAATTATCTACACAAAAACAATGGAACTAAAAACACATTGTATGTGACCAAATGCTTTACGTTTTTATTGGAAACCAGATTTTAATTGTCTGGCTTTCCTAATCCTAACGAACATAAATAAATCTAATATTAGCTTGAAGTGTCAGTGTGCTCTCATAAGAAATCAACCCAAATTTAAAAGGGCCTATTTTATAAGTTATTTTAGTTCACTATAATGATACACTTTTTTTAATTTCAAAATATTATGGAAGTACAAATGTTTTTGTTACATGGATTGTTTTTGTAATGCTTGAGTTAGGGCTAAAGGGTGCCGATCAGCCAGATAGTGTTCATTGTACCTATTAGGTAGGTTTTCCACCCATCCCCTCCTTCTCCCACCCCCCTGCTTTATTTCCATTGAGTTTTAGTTCCCTATGTACGTGTGTGCTCATCGGTTAGTTCTAATTTAATAGTTAGTACACGTGGCGGTTGCTTTTCCATTCTTGAGATACCTCACCTAGGAGAATGGTCTCCAGTTCCATCCAAATTGCTACAAAAGGCATTAAGTCATCCTTCTTCATGGCTGAGTAGTATTCCATGGTATACATATACCACATTTTGTTAATACACTCATCAATTGATGGGCACTTGGGTTGATTCCGCATCTTTGCAATTGTGAATTGTGCTGCAATAAATATTCAAGTGTAAGTGTCTTTTTGATAAAATGATTTCTTTTCCTTTGAGTAAATATCCAGTAGTAGGATGCTGGATTGAACAGTGGGTCTACTTTTAGTCCTCTGAGTAATCTCCAAACTGTTTTCCATAGAGGTTATACTACTTTGCAGTCCCTTCAATGGCATAAAAGCATTCCCTTCTCTCTGTTTCCAGACCAGCATCAATGTTTTGGGATTTTTTTAATAAAAGCCATTCTCACTGGGGTAAGGTGATATCTGAGTGTGGTATTAATTTACATTTCCCAGATGATTAGTGATGTTGAACATTTTTTAATATGTTTAGTGGCTATTTGTCTATCTTCTTTTGAAAAGTTTCTGTTCATGTCTTTTGCCTACTTTTTAATGGGGTCGTTTATTTTTTTCTTGCTGATTTGCTTGAGTTCTTTGTAGATTCTGGTTATTAGCTCTTTATCAGATATATAGCATGCAAATATTTTCTCCCATTCTGTAGGATGTCTATTTCCCTGTTGATTATTTCCTTAGCTGTGTAGAAAGAAGCCTTTTAATTTAATCAAGTCCTATTTATTTATATTTATTTTTGTTGTAATTGC
>NW_012147853.1:97254-98484 GCF_000956105.1 Propithecus coquereli
AGAAGAAAATCTTTTGAAAACAGTTATCTTATTGCAGAGTATGCAAAATGTTGCTATTAGTAAGCCCTGCTATAGACCTCCAAGGCAGGCAAAGCCTTTAACACATGAAGAAAGAAAGCCATGTGCCTTTTCAAAAGACCTATTCCTGGAAGTATATTTATTCAGAAAGTTAATATTCTTATTACTGCTGGTTACCTAAAAATAATAAACATTTGTTTTTTCACAACAGAATCCTTGAGCTTATTGTTCTTTTACTAAACCTCTATCAGTGTGTGTGTGGGGTATATCCACATTTAATAGTGGGGGTTATTAACTTTATTAAAGTTTTAAAATCATAAGGCTACATTTAATTGCTAGTTAAGGCATCAAAAATCATTGAATATTTTCGAGAAAAATAATTTATCCCAGAAAATTATGAAAGTAATGCTGAAATCTGCAATATGCTGAATAAAAATTTTGGTTAAATAATTTTTTTTAAATATTTCAAAGGAAAAAATAAATGTTATAGGAAAGATGAATTATTCATTAGTTGTCATAGCAAAGCATCAAGTTCTTAAATTTATTACTATTTACTGTGTTCTGGGGTATCCAAATTAAAATAATGTAAAACAGGAAGTGTAATATTTATTTCAGCAGAGGGAATAGGTTTAGGGAGAAGTTGTGCAGTAGCAGTTATGTATTTTGGTTGCCATTTAACAAAAAAGGATGGCATCTCTGTTCAAGCTTTCCTGTGATCTAAAGGAGAAGAGGGCTAGGATCACACCCCATTAGATCTTTCCCTGAAGCTAAATATGTATTTAACACCAGGGTAAAATTGTTGTGACTATAGGTAGCAACTTATAGGTGCACATTAAAGTCATACAGAAGTCCTTCCATAAGCGGTAGGAGACTAGAACTATTCACCTTCAAGGAGACATCCTCCTGTTTCATGTGCTTGCGGGGAAAAAAAAATATGCCTTTATTCTATCACCACATTCAGCTCTTTGACATTACACATTTCTGCACATATATCAACAAAAACACAATGTGAGAATCCGAGAATAGAGAATAAGAGATTTTGAAGATTCGTGAAAGTCATCATTTTCCATGCTATTTCCACTATGTACTGCAGGCAAAAAAGTTCTGCATTAATTTGGAAAACACTGCATTCTATATCCCTTTCTCAGAGATTCAGGCCTTAGGATATTAAAGGTGCTAAGGCATTCCAGAGTAAAGATGATTTTTTAACCA
>NW_012147853.1:98534-99129 GCF_000956105.1 Propithecus coquereli
GCTGTAGGTGAATGAAATAGCTAAAGATTCTATGTTTTATTTAGATGATTATTTTTAGTCGTATTAAATATTGAAAAATTTCATTTTTCAAGTACAATTGTAATGCAATTATCTGGGGTTTAATTAAAGCAGGAGAAAAAAACCCAACTGTGCCAAGTTTTATATTCTATATACTTTGTTAATAACATTTGACACCATTTTCTATAGTTCTCCCATACCGATAGTCTTACAATGTACTTTTTAAAAATTCTATGCTATAGTAGAGGTCTAAAGTGAATTAATCCTTCTGGGTAAACAATTTAAGTAGATTAAGCAATCAGTGATGCATAACTTTCAAGAGTTAAAGAACAAATAATGCAATTACCAAAACAAATGCAACATTATTTCAAATGACATACTTAAGTGCTGAATTGTTTATTTCAATACTTTTAAGAAAGGTAACTATATTTTAACTATAAAGATTAGTCATGCTATTTATTCTGTTTGCTTTGCAGACTTATTCAGGATTTTTATCAATTACTTTTATTATATATTTCCTAGAGATACTAACTAATATAAAAAAATTTATGTCTTAAAATACTTGTTTCACTCACAT
>NW_012147853.1:99179-100501 GCF_000956105.1 Propithecus coquereli
TTGGGGTCTTCTTCATAAATTCTTTGCCTAGGCAAACATCTAGAAGAATTTTTACAACATTTTCTTCTAGTATTCTTATAGTTTCATGCCTTACATTTAAGTCTTTTATCCAACTTGAATTAATTTCTGTGAGTGGTAAGAGATATGGATCCTGTTTCATTCCTCTGCATGTGGCTAGCCAATTTTCCCAGCATCATTTATTGAATAAGGCTTCTTCTTTCCAGTGTATATTGTTCTCTGCTTTGTCAAAGATCAGTTGGTTGTATGAGGATGGTTTTATATCTGGGTTCTCTGTTCTGTTACGTTGTTCTATGTTTCCATTTTTGTACCAATACCATACTGTTTTTGTTACTATAGCCGTGTAGTATAGTTTGAAGTCTGGTAACATGGTATCTCCAGGTTTGTTCTTTTTGCTTAAGATTGCCTTTGCTATTTGGGCTCCTTTCTGGCTCCAAATGAAGTGTAGAATTATTTTTTTCTAGATCTGTGAAATATGACTTTGCTATTTTCATGAGGATTGCACTGAATCTGTTATTCACTTTGGGTCATACAGACATTTTCACAATGTTGATTCTCCTGATCCATGAGCATGGTATGTTTTTCCATTTGTTTGTGTCATCTATGATTACTTTCCTCAGTGTTTCAAAGTTCTCATTGTAGAGATCGTTCACCTCCTTGGTTAAGTATATTCCTAGGTTGTTTTTTTTTTATTTTGTTTGAAGCTATTGTGAATGGTATTGAGTCTTTGATTTGACTCTCAGATTGACTATTATTGGTGTATTGGAATGCCACTGATTTGTGTACATTCATTTTGTATCCTGAGACTCTGCTGAATTTGTTTATCAATTTCAGGAGTCTCTTTGTTGACTCTTTGGGATTTTCTAGATATACGTTCATATCGCCAGCAAAAAGCAATAGTTGGATCTCCTCTTTCCTGATTTGGATACCCTTAATATTCTTCTCTTGCCTGACCGCTCTGGACTTCCAGCACCCTTTTCTTGTTCCACTTCTTAGTACGAATGCTTTCAACTTTTCCCCATTCAATATGTTGGCTGTGGGTTTCTCATACATGGCTTTTATAATTTTAAGATAATATTCCTTCTAGGCCTAGTTTATTGAGGGTTTTTATCATGAAAGGGTGCTGAGTTTTGTCTAATGCTTTTTCTGCATCTATTGAGATGATCATATGGTCTTTGTTTTTGCCTCTGTTTATGTGCTAAATCACATTTATTGAACTGATTTGGCATCAATTCACTAAACTGCTATGGATACATTTAAAAATAATTATATACAGATAGTGAGGTATTCAAGAAGAGTGCCTC
>NW_012147853.1:104961-106827 GCF_000956105.1 Propithecus coquereli
TAAATAATAGAACCTTCTGGGAATCCCTTGAAATAACTGAATCATAATGACCCTATCTAAAAATGAACGTGTGTTGGGCTTTGGCGTATTTACAAATCACTCCAGTGCTAAAGCCATGTGACTCTTTGGAAACAAAAACAAACTCAAACAAATGAAAAAACGCTTGGGTCTGATTTTAGAGATCAGCTAGGTAAAATGCACATCAAATATTACAACCTGATAGAAATTTCCATCCTGTCTGAACACTTCTGGTGATAGGAAACCACCAACCCATGGGAAAAACCACCTGTTTTCCAACATTTCTGAAAGTTGAAATGCAATTTCCTATACATTAAGTCAATCAGTCTCTCTAAATTCCATTTCATGAGTTACAGTTAAGCTGACTGGCTTTATATTTGTTACACACAGTAAGTAAATTCTAAAACTTTATTTTTCAGAGTGTATGACATGATGTTTTGATATATATAACACATAGTGAAATGATTACCACAATCAAGCTAATTAACATATCCATCACCTCACTGTGTGCATGTTGTAAGAATAATTAAGATCTACTCTCAGCAAATTTTAAGTATATAATGCATTATTATTAATTATAGAAATCATGCTATACATTAGCTCTTCAGAACTTATTCCTCTTATGACTGCAAATTTGTACCCTTTGACCAGTATCTCCCAATTTGTCCCACTCTCCACCTCCTAGTAATCATCCTTCTCTCTGTTTCTATGAGTTCAACTTTTTCAGATTGCACATATAAATGAGGTCATGTAGTATTTGTCTTTCTATGTCTGGCTTATTTCATTTAGTGTAATGTCCTTCAAGTAGTAAAACATATTTTGTATAAATAAAAGCTTATTCATTGTTGATCTCTTGACTTTTCTGTCTAGTACTTGTTAAAAATAATATAGACTGTGGAGTTAGCAAACTTTCAATACTAGTTAATTTATACATGGAAACACAATGAAGGTTTCAACCTATAGTTTGCATATCCCAACTGAATACTGAAAGATGAAATTGCCAGTATCTGTCACAAGAAAACACACAAATCTCATTATTATTTTCCTAAAAAAACTGAGCCATTGGGTGATCTGATGATACAGGGATAAGGAAACTATATCATATATCTCTTCAGAAAAAAAAATGTTAAGTCCATTAGTGTTGTGTAAGATTTTATTATGTGCCCAATAATCTGCTGAACAATAAAATGAACTACTAATTTAGCCTATATGCAGGGTCAAGAAATAAAATATGCACATACTAATCAAATGTAAATCATAATATTTTAATGCTAAAGTAATAGCTTAAATTATTTTGATTTTGTTTTTGCTATATTCTGTCACTATGCTAAAGAGTACATGCAACTTAATTCAAACAATAACACTATAAGGTGAGTGTTTTTCATTATACCTGACGGGAAACTAAACCTAAGAAGTAAAGTAACCTGCCTTAAGACACATACCTGAAATGTGGAGGGAGCTTGAAAGTGAAAGTGAGTCTTCAGACTTGAGACATGGTAAAGGACATTGAAGCATTAAACTATAAATCTAAGGTCATGCTGAGAGCAAGAGATGCCACAACCTCTTAGTGGCAAGTCTCCTCCAGTGGGGATTTTATAATGAGAAAAGGTAAGATTCTATAAATCAAAGGATAGATAACTAACAAAAGACAAATTCTCTAGTATACCTCCAGGAAGTTACTTTTCTGTAATGTAAAACCCAGAGATTTACGTGTGTAAAACACACGTAAGATTCCATTTTCTCGGTACAAAGTCACCAAAATAAATAGATAGATCAATAGATAGATAGATAGATAATAAATAAATAAATGAGGTATAAAAGAATCCTGAAGAGTCACCCTGTACTTTT
>NW_012147853.1:108162-109476 GCF_000956105.1 Propithecus coquereli
TTTACAAACCCTTAAGCAATGTTTCTTATCCTTAATGCCTTACAAGAGGCAAAGAACAGAGATTCAATATAATTTCCTAAAAGTTAATTTACTATATGCCTAATAAATACTAAAAGCATTTGTATAGAAAATACAATGATAAGTAGACACCATACCTCATAAAGAGCTGCTATTAATATCTTAGTATGACTTAGTATGTACTTTTATTTCTGTATTTTCAAATGGGAAATTTTCAAATGGGAAATTTTCAAATTGTTTCATGCAGAAGCATTATCACTTCCTAGTCATATGTTATGGAGTCACTGAACAACACTTCTACATCTTTCAAAAAAGTTAATTAAATTGGAAGTCTTTAGGTGTTCAATACATATTTTAAGAGCATTTAAACACGAAGTAATGTGTTTATTTAAACAAATCATTCCTACTTGAGGTTTTTTTGTTTAATTAGTACCATGCTCTTTGATCCATAACCATCTTAGTCTGTTTTGTGTTGTTATAAAGGAATATCTGAGGCTTGGTGATTTATAAGGAAAAGAAGTTTATTTGGCTCATGGTTCTGCAGGTGATACAAAAAGCATGGCATTGACATCTTCTTCGGAGGGCCTCAGGCTGTTTCCATTCAGGCAGAAGGGGAAGAGGAGCCAGAGTGTACAGAGGTCACATGGCAAGAGAGGAAGCAAGAGAGAAGGCAAGAAGGTGCCAGGCTCTTTTTAACACCCAGCTCTCACAGAAACTAATACAGCAACAACAAACTCACCCCAAGGGAGGTCATTAATCTATTAATGAGGGGTCTGCCCTGATGAACCAAAAACTTCATTTTAGGCACCACCTCAAACACTGGGGATCAAATTTCAACTTGAGGTTTGGAAAGGAAAAACATTCACACCATAGCATGAAGGATCTCTTTTCTTAAAAGTAGTAGAATATAAAGATCTGGAATAAGCAGTAATTTATGGAATCTCCTAAAACAGAAATTACCTTGATCCCCTTTGCTATATTATGTATGCTTGCCCTAAGCATTAGAAGTCTGTTTAGTCCGACAGTTTTGAGACTTTGCTAATCATCACTTCTATATGATTTAGTTTCTTAATTTCTTTATTGATGACTCACATATCGGGATTAAAAACATGTTTATGGTCACTCCTTTCATCTAGTGAATATCACTCCTTCACAGCCACATATACACACAAAAATAGCCTGCAGCAAATTCTTATTCTAAGTTACAAAAACTAATGTGTGTTTTGGAATTGTGAATTAGTATATTTGTGTTTACCTAAATTTGTTATGGTAGGAAACTTAGCCAACTGGACATAC
>NW_012147853.1:110781-112803 GCF_000956105.1 Propithecus coquereli
TTATAAGGAAGAGAAAATGTATTTACTGTTTATTAAATAGAAGTGGATCATTATAAAGTTCTTCATCCTTCTGTCTTCACATTGTGTAGGTTGAGGAATGGGAGGAAGGAAAGGGGTTGGTTTTGCTGTCTCAGGGGTGGCAGAGGCAGAAGAGTTGGAAGGGGAGGCAAAAGAGACAGGTATAACTGGTGTAACTGTACAGAACTACATCACAATTTTTGACTGTGCTTTTTCATTTGTGTAAAAATGTTTCTGTGTGGTACTAATCATTCTTCCACCATTGCTTTAGTTTCAGTGCCTGTATTATAGAAGGGCCCATGTTGTAAAATAAGTCAAAAGCAGTCTTAAATCATCAGAACCCTCTGCCAGGGTGCCTAATATCAATTTGTTTTCTGGCACTGCTTCTTCTACGCCTTCTTCCTCATCATCTGTCAATGGTTTGGAATCACTCATCTCCATCAAGTCATCTTCTGTTACTTCCTCTTGTGTGGTGTCTGTTAGCTCTTGAATTTCTCTAAGATCCACACCTTAAAATTCCACACACGAATACACTCTTTTGTCATATCCACAACTTCTTTCATAATTTTCTGGATTGGCTCCATCATAAATCCTTTGGAGTCATGCATGACATCTAGACAGTTTTCTTCAGCAGGAATTTATTATTTATTATTTACTGATAGCTTTCAAGGATTGTCCTATACCGATGATGGCATCTTGATTGATGTAATCATTCCAGACTTTTATGATGTTCTCTCCTCTGGGGTTTTTATCAATAACATGGGCAATCCTTTTCATAGAGCACCATATGTTATGATCCTTAAACGTCCTTGTGACCTCCTGATCTAGAGGCTAAATTTTAAGAGAAGTTGTGTTTGGGGGCAAGTAGATCACTTGGGTGTCTTTGATGTTGAACTCATGGGGTTCTGGGTCACCACAGAGCATTTAAAAGGTGCATTTAAAAATATCGACAGGTATTTTAACTTTAAAAGATATGTGAACTTTAAAGGCAGTCCCTTACTGGCAAGCTACTTCCTGACATTAGGGACAAAGCATCAACGGAACCAATCTAGAAAAAGGGTTCTTACTGTCCAGGCCTTCTTGTACAAACAAAGAATGGCAGCTGATGTTTATATTTTCCCTTTAATCCTTATAGATAAGAACAGTCCTGATCATAAACCTTACTGTATTTGCACAGAACAGTAGAGTCAGCTTAAGCCTGCCTGTCTTAAATACTACTGCTCACTTTTCTTCCTTACTAATAAATGTGTTTTGTGGCATTTTTTTTCCCCCAGAATAGGGCACTTTTGCTTACATTAAAAACCTGTTCATGCTTACTAAGTTTTCATGGAAAAAAAACAAAAAACAAAAACCTATTCAGACAGACATCTTTTCTCCTCAGTGATTTTCTTAACGACATCTGGAAACGTGTCTGCTGCTTCTTGTTCAGCAGATGCTGCCTCTCCTGTTACCTTGACATTTTTAAAGCCAAACCTCTTTCTAAAATTATCAAAACATCCTTTGTTGGCATTATATGCTCCAGCTTTAGATCCTTCACTTTCCTTTTACTTTAAGTTGTCATATAATGAACTTTGCTTTTTCATGAATCATATTAGAGGCTGTAAGTATGCTTTTCCTATAGCAATCCTGGACCCACATAAAAGCTGCATTTTTAAACTAGAAAAAATGTATTACATAAAAAGTGCAGGGTTTTTATACCTGCTAACATAGCTACAGCAACAGCTTCATGGATTTCCTTTTCATTTTTACAATGGTCCTTATGCTGGATTCATTTATCATGAAATGGTGGGCAACTGCAGCTGCAGACCTCAATCTATGGTACATATCAAGCAATTCAACTTTTTCTTGTAATGTCATGACTTTTCTCTGCTTCTAAGGAGCACTTCCAGCATCACTAGTGGAGCTTCATTTTCAAGGTTTACAGTATTGCACTAAATAGGATGACAAATATGTGAGAACAAGGAGATACCATTTTTTACTGTTATAAGCAATTTACTGGAGAGA
>NW_012147853.1:114157-115767 GCF_000956105.1 Propithecus coquereli
ATTTTTTTTTCTTCAATCCATGATGTGCTAGAGCTGGTTTACAAGAGCTGATGCAAAATTTTCAGGAATTTTGCATGTTTGTTAAAGGGTTCATAACTTGAAGTTAGCCGTGGTGGGAGTATTTACAACATGTGTATTCACAAACACTACAAATCAGAGCTAACCTTGGTTAATATGCCTATAACCCAAAACCAGAGCACACTAAGGGTTTCTGTTGTCAGACAAAACCAAACCAAAAGAAAATACATTTAACATAATTAAACTCTAGAATAAGAAAATGAGACAAACATGAATATACATTCCACATAATTAAAAAAAAAAAGATTTCTCAACTATAATGCAACTTTCCAAAGTACAATAGATTTACTAATCATTTCTGCACAAAAAGATAACATCACGATTTTTATTCTGTTATTAAGTCTATCTCTAAGACTAAGATTTCTTTGTGAATTTCTTTGGTCAGGTGCAGATTTAGCTCATCATGGTTAACTGATCGATTTAATTCCTCCCAACTAATGCAACACAAAATGATGGAGGGGAAATAGAAAACACTAGTATTATACATTTTGTAAAGGACAGAAGGATAAAGCACATGGAGTGATCTCTAGTTCAAAGATAGACTGATTCCATTTCAACAGGGAAAGCAAGAATGCTTTGCCTTTGCAATAGATTGGACTGGTTCAACCTGGCTGGTTCAGGTTTGTTCTCTTATTATTTCATAGCCACCTTTGAGGGGTGTATGAGGAAGAATTCTCTTTTACAGGCTGCAGCCCATTAACAATATACATTCTGTTGGTGTAAATTCAAAGGCCTGGAGATCACCTTGATTGTCAATTAAATACATATAAAATACAGGTGTTGTTTCTTCTAACAATTACAAATTTAAAGCTTCAGTCTACTGCTGGTTGTGGCAGTGAGAGACACAAGTTGGATTTGAGATTAAAATGTTGATAATAGGGATATTAAGATACTTAGGAGATCATATATGATAATTTTTTACAACCTTTGAGCAATACCAGATAAACTATGAATTTTTATCACAAATATCCACAGGGATAGAAAAAAACACAGCTAATGTTTTCACAATAATGTGAAAGAATAAATTTGCTTTCTGATTACACTATTCCTATTCAACTTGTTTAGTAAACTAAATATATTTCTGTTATGTACTGAATGTGCCCAGCCAAATTCATATGTTGAGGTCCTAATATGCTAGTGTGACTGGAGACAGGACATTGGAAGGTAACTGTGTTTGAATAAAGTCATGGCGATGAAACTTCCATGATAGGATTAGTGCCCTTACAAACGGCAGAGCCCAGAGCTCTCCCCATCCACTGTGGGAGGACACAGCGAGAAGACAGCCATCTATGAAACAGGAAGAGGTCCCTCATCAGAAACCAAATTTGCTGGTACCTTGATCTTAAACTTCCCAATCTCTAGACCTAGGAGGAATAAATCTTTGTTGTTTAAGCCACCCAGTCTATGGTGGTTTGTTATAGCTACCTGGACAGACTAAAACAACTTCTAAATAATATTATCCAAGTTATAGAGAGGACAGAAGCATGCATATGCTCATTATAATATTATTTATATTCAAATGATAATATTTA
>NW_012147853.1:120112-120474 GCF_000956105.1 Propithecus coquereli
TAAAGAAATCTGCAAGTCTTCTTAGAACAAAAACAATTAGATCATTTACATTTAGTCTAATTAAAATAGTATACTTTAACCACAAAACTTTTAAATAAAGATAGATTTTTTTATTAACACGAATGAACAAAATAAATTTCTCCTCTCAATTTATAGCACAAGTGAATGAAACAAACTTATTTTAAGGAGAAATTTAAGCCAATAATTAATTGGTACTTCACCACTATTTGAAAAGTCATTCAATTTATCCCTTGCTATTTTGTACTTAACTCAATTTGCAGTCCAGGGATATTATCAAAACCCAGGTATTTTACAAATTACTGTTTCACTGTTATTTGTATTTCACATCATGATTTTTTTTT
>NW_012147853.1:120858-121377 GCF_000956105.1 Propithecus coquereli
TATAATATTATATAACATTGCAAAACATTTTCAAAAATTACTTAATTCCTCAAGGAGCTAGTAAGAGTGTGGGAGATAAGGGTTTTACGTTTTTTATGTCCTGGCTCTGCCCACTCCATATTACATTAGGCAAGTTAATTACAATTTCTAATGGTTCAGAAATCACAATAGGGTTTTGTGAAGTTTTCATGAGATACTCAATGTATTTTGGAACAGTGTCTGGCATATTGTGAGCATTTAATAAATAATAGCTGTTATCATTAAGAACCTACAGTTATAAATTAGCTGAGTAACATTAGTCAGAGTGTGCTAGTATAAAGAGCTGAGTTGTATTAGTGCATGTTTACTAGAATTAAGTCCCACTTGACTTGATTCTAAGGTCTTAAGACTTGCTAGCAATAAGTTCTGATTCCATTATAATTAGATTTCTCTGTGGTTCCAGACTTGCAATTGTAAAGTTAATTGGTCTTCTGAGAGGTCTGAGTATTTGTATCTATCAATAAACTCTCAATTAAATAA
>NW_012147853.1:122457-143309 GCF_000956105.1 Propithecus coquereli
TATGTTAGGTATAAATAACAGGGGGATACAGCATGAACTAAAGAAGACTAGAAAGTCATTGCTTCCATTCTACTCCATTCAAGATTTTGAGAAACAGTTCATGATTTTTGTCCTGCATTTAATAAAGTATGCAAATAGTAATAATATATAATAGTGTATTAACAGTAATACTAAGTATGCGGTGATGCACATTTTTTAGTAATAAACTTTAAGAACATTTTTACATTTACGTAAAAACATAATGATAGTACAGATATTTACTGTATTACCATATATACCCTGTTTCCCTTACTATTGACATTTTTCACAGTGTGGGAAATGGACTGTTTATGTTTCTCCAAAATTCACAAGTTGAAATCTTAACCAAGATATGCTGTTAGGAGGTGGGGCCTTTGGGAGGTAATTAGGTCATATGGGCGGAGCCCTCATGAATGGAATTATAATAGTACCTTCGTTAAAAAAAAACAGTTTTCTCATCCTCTTTTTATCATGTGAAGATACCAAGAAAATACAAAGTCAGTCTGCAATCCATAGACAGCCCTCACCAGAACCCTACCATGTTGGTACCCTGATTTGGGACTTCCAGTCTCCAGAACTAAGGGAAATAAATATCTGTCATTTATAAGCTACCCAGTCTACGGTACTTTGTTATAGCTGCCCCAAATGACAAAGACAGTATGGTACATTTGTCACAATTAAGGAACTATTATTGACATACCATTGTTAACTAAAGTCCATACTTTATTCATACTTCCTCAGGTTTTTCTCAATGTTCTTTTTCTGTTCCTAGATCTCATTCATGATACTGTAATACATTTAGTCATCATGTCTCCTTGGCTCTTCTTACTTGTGATACACATTTATTTTTAAGACCTTAGGTTTTACAGGTAAGTTCCACACTAAAAATATGAAGATTTATGTTCTCCTTTCTTATGCAAACTAATTGAAATACGTGAAGAAGGTAGTCATTAAATCCCCAAACTTATATACTGATACTCCTAAAAAGTAAGGAAGAATGATTAATATGATTAAGGTCACTAGCTGTCTTGCCTTTGCAATCTCTCCTCCCACATAGTAAGAGCATATTCTGAGTTTTAGCTATGCACATAGCTACCTGGCAAGGGTCTGGATTTTCCACCCTCCTTGTAGACCTAGGAGAACGTGACTAAGTTACACCAATGTGGTATGAAAGGAAGTAATGTGGCAGCAACTTTCAGGTCACCTCCTTCAAATCCATACTTGGATTTCTTCTTTGTTTATGCATTATTGAGCTCACCGCACTCAATATGGATAAAGACACAAGTCTAGAAGACGAAAGAGCCACAGGATGGAAAGGATCTGGGTTTCTTAATAACCTCACAGAACAAAGCTTATCCGACCCTGCCCTATACAACTGATCTCTGAACCATTTTAAAGAAAGAAGTAAACTTCTATATTATTTAAACCTTTCTAATAGTGGGTCTCTATTATCACAATTTATTATGTACCATAAAAATACAGTCCATAAAAATATGTGGTTAGATATTCAAATATTGAATGCATATATTAAAAAGATAAATTTAAAAGTATTAGTATTAATCTAACTAATCATTAATTATTAATTATAATTATTCTTTATTAGCATTAATTTAAAAGTATTAATCAGTATTAACGCCAAGAATAAAAGAGTTAATGTTAAAATTATATTGATAGCACCCTTTCTGGAATGCTTAACTGAAGAGCATGGGAAATTAATTTTTATGTCGAATCTCATATACAAATTTCTATAAATGACAAATTTTATACTTGAATTACTTGTTTTTCCTCCTGTTATTAATCATAAATGAATAAAACACATTTATTTTGAAATGGAATCCAACACCACCTTGTTTGTTTGAATGAATTTGGAAGTGCCTACCTCTCAATCATTATTTGCCCTAAAGTAAAAGTCATTTTTAGAAAAAAAGATCTTAAAGCAAAAGACACTTTTAGAAGAAAAGACCTTCAACATTGGAAGCGTCTATTCAGCTTTCTGTAATAACAGTCTCCTATTACTTCATTAAATGTTTAATTTTCACAATATCTTGCAATAGTCAGAAGCACTCAGCCTTGGAACAACAAAAATAAAAATGGATGGACATTTTTGTGCATAACTATTTGGCAGACTGTATAGAGACTGTGCTGCAGGTGAAGTCGTTTTAAAATTTCTTGTTGGTGTGATCTTGGCACTGTCCCTGAGGCTAGTCAATTGGTTGTATAACCCAGGTGTCAGCTAGGGCCTCCCTGCTCCTTGGAGAACTAGTTAAACTGAGCTGGAAAATCCAATTCTACAGTCTGTGTAAAGCCTTCCTGACGATCTGCTTGTTTCTGGGGACTTCATAAAATTGAGCCTAATTTGCTTCTATGGCTTCATTTTCCATCTGCCATGTCACCATGATGGGAATTTTATATCCTTTCCTAGTTTTTAAAGGAAATTCAACTACATTTTGTGAATTTTATCGTATTTTTAAAGGTGTCGTGAGAGTTCAAAGAAATCCTGTAGTGGACTGAAGGTACTGACAGTAGCTCCATCTTCACTTTAACTCCGAGAACATGCAGAGTAACTCAGCTTTCACTAGCTCTCATACCCAATTTTCCAAAAGCATCAAGATTCTCAAAAAAGAGAAGAACCCTATAGGTAACCATTCACCTTAGGAAGTAGCTAGAGCCAGATATAATACCCTAACCTCCACCTGTTTAAATATCATTTGAGAAAGCTGCAATGTTAAAGGTTTTGTTGGTCAGGACCAGTGACTTTAATGCAAAGACGAGCAAAAAAGATGTAACAGGTAAATGGAGTAGCTAAAGGAGTGTGAATAAGATATGTGGATAAAAAATAATGGCTTAACTGCTACTATTATATTCAACAAAAAATCTTTCAACTCTTCTGGATTCAGTAACTAAAATCTATTAAGTTTCTTTATGATAACCAGGTATGTTACTAATTTATTTGTTTACTCAATTCATCTTTATATAAATGCTATTTGATTGTCAAAATGTGCAACTACTAGGGATTTCACATGGTTCAACATAACAGGTAAGCAAAATCTTCCTTCTCTTCTCATTTCTAAATTTATTCTTATACTTCTACTAATATGTACACCACAAAGATGCAGTGCCCAAAATTCAGGGGGAAATTGGAGATGTATGCATCAAGAGAAGGTAAAATTCAAGACATAAAGTCAAAAGAATTGGCTGTGCACAAAGAGACATGGTGTAGGTAAAATACATGTAGTGATTCTGCTACTTAGGACATTATATAGCATAAATGTTCTGACTAGCTGTCACATTAGTGTCATGGAAAAGCATGATGGGGTCAGGACATGCTACCACAAAATATGGTACCTGGACATTTGAAGAAACAGCAGAACGAGGAAGTTCTCTCTCCGACCTTCTCCAGCCCTTCTCCTTTGAAGCAGACCATAAAAGAATTCTCTGACCTTCCTCTGAAGTAAGGCATAAGATCCTCATGCCAGAAGTATCTTCCATATACTGCGGAAAGGGGATGCCTTTATTTCTGAAGACACAGGAACACAAAGAAGAACATAAACAAACAGACCTTACTTAAATCCCCCCCCCCACAGTTTATTACCATTTGATCATAAGATCATAGCCCTTTTGTCATTCAATAATCCTTCACAACTATCCAATTCTTCATCAAACTTAGCATAAAAATACACAGGTTTCCTTGTTTCTTTGGGTCTTCATTTCTGAAGATTCTGTGTCACATAAAACTTATATTAAATAAATTTATTGTGCTTTTCTCTTGTTAGTCTATCTTTTGTTACAGGTGCCACGAACCTAGTGATGTGTGAAGAAAAGAAATCTTTACTTCCCTACGAGGGAAATGCAGACTGTTCTTTATTTAATATAAAATCATAATTGTTCCTGTGGTGAATCTGCAGAATAACTAGCCTTCTACTGTATTCAGTAGAACCTGTCCTAAGCCATAAACCATTAGCAGCATCCAGAATATTTTTAAACAAGCAAAGAGCTATCGGCCTCTTTTTGTCAACAGAAACACCCCATCTTATGCCCCATAGGCCAAAGAACAACAAGGGTTCTTGAAATCATAGACCAGATACTGTAGCCTAGAGGTATGATTTCCTAGGATCCAAAGAAAGTAAAGTCTTTTCATTTCCTAGGGGGTGTTAAAAATATGTCCAATTGCATTCTAGCAGTGTCCCCATTTGAACGTTCATGTCCTGAGGTAAACAAAACAGCCTTTCACGCTATTCAGACTCAAGATTCAGTCTGGAATAGACATCAACACCTGATACCAAAAAGGACTTCCAGAGAAATAAAAGAGCTAATTTCTAAGGGCTCTGTTAGGCAATAGAACTAAAAAAAGGAAAACATACAAGAACAAATAGGAAAGTAACAGAAGAAGTCAAGAATCATACCATAAATGAGTTGCTCCATGGAGCTCAATTGTGATTTTTTTCCTTCTCATTCCATAGGATGAGTATTCAGCTGAATCTAGGTCCAAGCAGGAACAGAAAATCACCTTGCAATAAATCTATGCTGAATGTCCCAAATACCCTGTGGAGTCTCCTTCGGTTATGCAAACAGAGGCCCTGTAGAGTCCATTTTCCTGAGAGAAGTCTGAAATAAAAAAGTTTCATGTTTGCGCGCCAGTGGAGGAGGCTGCACCGGATGGGCCGGGCCAAGGCGGAGGCGGCGGCACAATGACTGTCCTCCAGCCCAACCACCATGAGCACGAAGCAGGTCACTTGCAAGTGCGCGGGGCCATGAGCGCCAGACCACGTTGGGCCGCCCTCCCGGCCCTGGGTGGCCGTGGTGCGCCCAAGTCCTTCCGCCAGGGAAACAGAGGCTGGGGCGGAAGGTTACTCAGCTGTGCGCAATGGAGCTTTTTCACGGAAGAGCTGTAGCTGCGGACCCAGCTGAGGCTCCAGCGGGTGCGTGGCGGGGTCTCTTGGCCGAGGCTTGCGCTAGGGGCCGCAGGGCGATTTTGAGGTATGCCCCCTGTGGACTGGGAGGAAGCGTGTTGCTAGCCAGGGTCTTGCAGTGTGCTGGGGGGGGCGGGGGGGAGGAGGGCTTGGGCTCACAGTTTAACTGGAAAAGGAAATTTGGAGTTCAATAAAGAAACACAAAGAGGCCGTTTGCAAATGTGGATACCACAGAGGAGTAACTTGTTAATCGACTGATTATAAGGGCCTCAAAGAAGCTGGGGCCTTCAAAGCTCCCTTCGCTTCCCGAGAGTTTGAAGCATCCACATGCAACCTAAAGTTGCAGAGACTTAGCAAGTAATAATTGTTGTGTGGAAAATAAAGGCAGTTAGCATTTTAAAAAAAAAAGAAGAAGAAGAAGAAGACGACGTGGCTTTGCCCAAAAGGAAATGGTTGGAAGAAGAAGGGAAGATTATAACATTCTGGAAAATAGGGAGCAAGGGAACTAATATCCCACCCAGCTCCCATTTTCTGAGATTAGAAGTTAAAGAACAGTCAGCTAGACAAGAGTTGTCTAACCAAGACACAGAGCACTGTGAAACCAGACCGAGATATGGTATAGGGCTGACTAAGGGATGAAAATTGCAAATACAAAAAGCTTAAATGAAAAATGTCGGTTCTCTAGGTAGATAATGCTCAATCTGTGTCAGGTCTTTTTATCTTGCGTTATAACCTGTGAGGTGAATGTAAACTGAGAAAGCTAATCTCTAGTTGTTGTACCACTGGGGCTTAGCATTTTTGGTGCATCTTAAGTCCTTGCTCTCCAGGAAGACAAAACCGTTGAGATTCAGCTTCCCTTACAGTGGTTCTCGACTTTGACTGTAAATTAAAATCATCTGAGGGGACTTTTAAACACCCAGTGCCTGGACTGCATTAGAATTTGTGGATATGGGACTCAGCAATCAGTATTTTTCAAAGTACTCAAGTGATTTCAATGTAAGAAAAGGTTGGAAACCATCATCTTACAACAGTCCTACTCAAAATTCAAAGTGCTTGCTAACCACCAGAGGATCTTGTGAAATTGCAGATTCTGATTCAGTAGGTTAAGGGTGAGACCTAAGATTCTGAATTACTGACTGGTTCTTAGATGATACTTTAGTAGGAATGCAGTATAGGACCTGCTGTGAAGCTACACCTCTTTAACAATCTGTGAGAAGACATGATTCAGTGAACTTAGACTCTGATGCTCTATTTCCAAACCAGCCTTCAGGTGACAGTATTTTTAATTGACTTATCAAAGGATTTCAAACCTTTGAATATCAACTTACTATGGTGTGGTGAGATCCCCTTTCCATGCACATAGTGAATCACTTAACGATGTCTTATGGTTGCTTGAGGACCACTCCCCTTGTGTTCAATGAGCATCTAAGATCTCTCTCATGCCCTGCCACTGGCACTTCTCCTGCCTCTCTTAGAATGATATAATCAGAAACAGAAAATTCAAGCTTTTTGGGAGACATTTTCATGAAATTGCAAAAAATGTTTCGTATCTAGTTGACACCAGGGCCATACTATCTACCAGAAACCCTGACATTGGGGTTCCATATATAGCCCTTCCTCCTTTGTATATCGATACATATATATTAAAAAATCCAGTAGTAGGCATTTCAAATACCACTCTGGCAATGCCTTTGTCTTAGCTACTTACTGTCTCTTTGTCACTAGTCAACACTCTCACTACTCTCATGTTTTCCTGCTTTGTTGCTCTATTCCAGTGAAGTAGTGAATCAACTGATGCAAGATCTGCTTTGTAAAAAGGATGACACCATTAAATGTACCAGAACTTCCTCTTTCTAGAACTCTCAGAAGAGGATCACTGGCTAGTAATTTAATGATGGCTCAGATTAATTAACCACTACTTGCTGCTTTCCCTGTCAACATCCTAGACCTTAAATTTGCTTCCTGGGCCAAATGTGTTTCAGATGTGGGACAAATACTGAAGGATGAACCAATCAATTTGTTTATTCCCTTACTGTAATCATCCCAAAACCCAAGAAAAATGAGGCTCTTAAAAGACTGTGGCTCCATCATATCCACATTATCTCCAGAACAGATTCATTATCTTTTACTGACTAATATTACTGTTCTACCAATCAAAAAGACAAATTGTCACTGTTACCACTTTGTGCAAGATTTAAGCCCCATTGAAAAGATTGCTCTTCCTCATTTCCCTGTGTTTCTTAACTCTACTATCACCCTATGTTTAATAGCAATAATAGCTGCTTACTTTACAGTGGTAGATCTGTATGCTGTATATTCTCTTGCCTACAGTTTACAGCATCTATTTGTATTCATTTGGGAAAATTAGTTGAACAGTTGTGACTCTCAGGTTTTACAGAAATGCTCTTAATGTTTTGATTTTTTCATAACTTCAGTGGCATTCCATTTCTCCAGGCCTCCAATTTTATATAATATGTGGATGATCTTCCATTGTACTTTGCAGATTAAGAATCTTGCAGACTTGATTCTCTGTATTTGCTGATGGCATTAACATACAAACGATGGAGAATCTCTAAAGATAAACTTCAATTATGTCAGTCCCAAGTGCATTTTCCAGACTATGGCATCACTTAAAAAGTAAAATCTCTTTCTCTTCAAGGATTGGAGAATATTCAAGACTTTCCCCAGCCAATTACCAAAGCACAACTTACTGCATTTCTTGGTCTCATAGGACAATGTAGATCTGGATTCCTAACTTCTCCAAACTGGGAGACCCTTTTTAGGATCTGACTAAAGCTTTCATACCTTATCCTTGACAGATGCACTAGGATTGTCTTCTGAAGCTTACAGCTGCCCCCTCCAAACCTCACCCCTACCTCATAGGCTCCCTTACTAACACACATTTTTGTATAGGACATGATTTGGGGATTCTAACTCCACAGTAGACATTACAGATCCAAAGCTTATGGATCTTAGTCTCTCACTTGATCTTGTAATAAAAGCCTATTTGTTTGCTAGTAGTGGAAACAGACATAGCAACAGCAGAGTTAACCAAGACTTATGTGTACTTAATTCTTAGCCTCACTACCATGGTCTCTCATGTAGTTTAGACTTGTTTTAGAATGAAAACATCTACCACTTTTATGCTTCTAAAATGACTTGCTATGAAATACTTCTTTCACTCACACATATTTCTATACATTTGTTTTATACACTAAACTATTATTTCACTTCCTTTTCCAAAGGAGGGGAAAATCTCATGACTGCCATATACTTATTCAGGAATTTTCCTTGTCTTAACTTTCCCTTCCTTTAAACCCTGTGTTCTCTATAGACTCTTAAATGCTAATGGATAGCCATGCACTTAACATATAATTTAAATTTAATTACAAAGGCAAAATTCATGGAAGCTATGATAGCATTCATCAGTAAAGAGTCCTAAGCTGCAACCAACACTTTCAAGAATTTTGAAGGGTACCCTACTTGCAAGCTACCAAATTAGCCTTCCACACTTTCTTGGATGGTAGCAGAAAACAGAACTCTCGGGTCAGGAAAAAAGGACAGTTTATTACTCACATCAGGAGCCATGGTCTGCATATCAGCATATTTGTGTTAATTCCGCTTGCCCAATATCCCATGGGATTAAGGCAGATGGGATCAGAAAAGTGCTTCCACATTATAGGAGAGGAACCTTCAATTTAGGGAATCTTAATTTTTTATAAATGGACAGCAAGCATGCTTGAAAAGGAGAGAATCTCTCTTCTTACTTCTGTTATTTTCTATATAAACATCCTTGACAGAGTAGCCTGGAACAAATGCATTAAATGCCTCACTTTTAAGATGTGCAGAGATGCGAAAAAAAAAAAAAAACAAAAAACTTCATACGGATTATCTGTTAACAAATATTAGAGGTATAAATTTAGAGAACTAAACAAACTAGGATGGGGGTCACATAATGAGATTCAGTTTCCCCAATGACCAAGAAGAACTGTGAAAGACAATGAAAGGCTGAGAATTTTCCATGGTGGTTTTCATGGATCCTTGTCATTACAGCTCTTCCTCTCAAACCCTCTTGTGCATGACTTTGGCTCCTGAATTTCCTCTCACTGCTCTTGTAAAATCCAAATTAACTTTTAACAAAGGCTTCAAATCTCAGTCTACCCTCGTTGAGAATAATTCTTACTCAGCTTATTCCAGAATGAGCCATATTTTGGTGGCCCCTCTTTTGCTAAAGCCCCATCAAATATTTCGCCTCCTTTTTAAAGTTAGGATAGTCTTTTGGAATATTGTCATACCTGATATTTTTAAAGAAAGCCTTATGTATGCTAACAGTGCTCTAGTTGATTTTCTTGCATACCAATTGTATTTATTTATTCAATAAATATTTATTCATTAATTTTATAGATAATTACTAATACATGCCCAACTTGGTTCCACACACTGAAAATACAAAAATGAATAAAACAATGATTTTTCTATACCTGAAGTTCATATGCTAGTTGAGAAGATAGACAATATTCAAACAAAGGTGCAGTGCTATCTAATATGCAGTAAATGGGAGGTGCACCCCAGCCGTACATTGGAATCACCTGGTTAGCTAAAAAAAATTCCATCTTTTCAGTCACATTTTATAATTTATTAATTAGGCAAATCTGAGGTTAACCCTGGAAAATTATGTCATTTTTTTCAGCTTCTCAGGGAATTCTGATGATGACTGTTGAGAACCATTGAAAAAAGTGTTATGAAACAAAACCAAGCAGTATAAAGGAGGTAAATATTGGAGTGGATGTGGATGAAGGAAGAAGCATTGGTTTAAGTAAGCGGTCAAGGGAAGTCTGAAATTTGGGGAGAATTTGAAAGGCTGTGAAGAAATGAGTCATGTTTATATTTGGGGAGGAACAGTCAAGGCCTAAAGAATAACTAATGCAAAGGCTGTAACACAAAGGTTGTTAGGAACATTTGAGAAAGAACAAGGAGGGCACACAAGAACATGTGGCTGGATTTCACTGAGAGTGGTAGAAAATAAGTATGAAATACTATTGCTTAGTAGTTCAGAGCATAGCTTCTGGAGACAGACTAGCAGGGGTCAAAGCTTGGATTTGTCATTTTCAAGCAACATAATGCTAGGCAAATTATTTAATCTTCCGATTCAAAGTCCTCATAGGTTAGGTGAACATAATAAAACTAACAAGCCCTTTGAGCTCTTGTGAGAATTAAATTAGTTAATTCACATCTAGAACTTTAAGGTTTTCTTTATATATGTTCTCAATGACCATTATCTATTGTTAATATCTAAGAGCCAGATTTTGAAGGGCCTTCTAGAAGTTGATAAAAAATACATTTTCATGGGACCACTTTTAAAAGCAAACATAAATCTGATAACATGAAAATTTTTTTGATGGGTTTGTAGTATCAAGCTTTAAAAACCTTAAAGTTAAGAAAAACAGTAGTGGTATATCCATTTAAAAAAAATAATAATAATTTTCCAGTTGATTTCATTTATTGGTCAATTTTATAATTAGTAGGTAGGTACAAAAAACTCAGAAGTTAAAGTCATCAAATGGATCATTTTCCAGATAGCCAACTTTGATAAAATCAAATAAAAAGTTACATATAATGTACTAATATATAATATTGCATGTGTATATGTACAACTACATATATGCTTATAATTACATAAATACATATATGCACACATACTAAGCCATATCTCGGCACTCCTAAGAGGGGAAAATGAAAAAATAATAATATATTAGCCTTTTCATACATATCACTGTACTCATTGATAGCCCCATCTGTATTGTTCACATTAGTCAAATTTAAAAATAGACTTATTCTTGGTGGAGAAAAAGGAGGAATTATTACAAAGAAACTTTAACTGACTTATAAATAAAGATTTTATATGGATCAGCCTGAATGAATTTAACTCTGTAAAGATAATTCATACTGACTCTATTTCAAGGACAGTTATTACAAAGTCAATTCACAGCACAATGACCTTCTTTCTTGACTTCTTTTTAATCACCCAAAGCCCATACCGTAAATTACAGCTTACTCTTAGTAGTTGTACATTCTATAAGTTTTGACAAATGTATTAGGACAATGTATGCACCATTATGGTATCATACCAGAATAGTGTTACTGCCTGACAGATCCTGGGTGCTCCACCTATTCAACCCTCTCTCCCCTCTAATCACACAAAGACTGAACATTTTACTGTCTCTATAGTTTTTCCTTTTCTAGAATATCATATAGTTTGAATCATACAGTATATGGATTTTACAGAACGACTTTCTTCACTTAGTAACATGCATTTAAATTTCCTCCATGTTTTCTCATGACTTGATAACTCATTTCTTTTTAATGCCAGATAATATTCCATTTTATAGATGTATCACAGTTTATTTGTCCTGTCACCTAGTGAATGACATATTGGTTGCTTCCTAGTTTTGGCAATTATAAATAAAGCTTTCATAAACATCCATGTGCAGGTTTTTGTGTGGACATAGGTTTTCAACTAATTTGGATAAATTCCAGGGAGTGCAATTGTTTGATCATATGGCTCACTAACTTTTAACCTTTATTTGTTTGCAAAACACCCCAAAGGGGCTCTATTATATTACATAATCATAAAACTGATTTATTACAGTTGCAAGTTTGGAAAAGTTGAGGGAAAAAAGCACTACATCCCTTGGTGGCTATAAGTGAAGAAGTGAAGTGCCATCAGAAGAAACTTCATTTTGCTTTTGTAAAAAGTAATTTCTACCATTGCCTAATGCAAGAAAGTAGTAGCATTTTCAATTTTAAAAGAAAAAAAAATCATGTGCTGTCTACTGATTAATATAGCAGAGCACTAAGGCAGGTTTCTGAAAATGGCTTTCTTATAGAAGTCTGAAGAATAAGTAACCACAATTCCATACTTATAAATTTCTACCCCGATTAGAAAGATAAAGAAAATTAAATGTCTTTTTAATTTAATTCATAGTAGAAAAGAACCTAAAAATAAACAGGAGCAAAAACAAAAATGCGAATCATTGCAGTTTTAAATAAAGGTTGATAATAAATCTATACATGTGAAAAAATACCCATGCAAGTAATTTCCTAGTTATACTAAAGTAAGCAGCTCACTGAATTCTACTGATAAGTATTATTCTGATACACTCTAGCCATCTTCATTTTACTCTGTGAAATTAGGTTAAGACTGTAAGCGTTTACCTTTCAGAGTACATCCAGGAGTGTTAATGCTATCTGGGGAAAAACTAGAAGATACTTTACATATCATAATAAATCTTTGCTGATTTTATTGTTTCCTTGGTTGTTTGGTTTTAAGCCATATGTTAATAAGTAAAACATAAAAACATTTTTTGGGAAAAAAGTAAGCTGTAAAATCCTCAGCCACTTTTGGGAGAGTTTTGCATATGAGAAAAGCATAGGCTTAGAAGTTAGATCTGGATTTGATTGATGCTTGATCATTACTGGCTCTCTGACCTCGAAAAAGTAATTTAAGCTGCAGGAGTTCAAGTTTATTCATCAATAACAGTTGTTAGAAAGGCTAAATGAAGTAACATACAGAAAAGCTAGATCTGGTCAAGGTCACTGTTGTTGTCAAGGTTACTGATTACGTCCATGTTGCTAAATCCAATGGTAAGTTTTAGTCCTCATCTTATTTGAAGTATCAGTGACTTTTGACATGCTGCTGCTTCTGAGAAACCATTCCTTTACTGGATTCCAAGCCCTCATACTCTTCTTGTTTTCTTCCTACCTAGCAGGCCACTACTTCCCAGCCTTCTTTTCTGATGTTATATCTTCCTGATAAAGAATTTCCCAGGGTTTACTCTTTAATCCTCTTTCATTCTTTATCTGCAGTCACAGCGCATTCATCTGTGACTTTTAAAGCTATCTCTGGTCTGATGAACCCCAATTTTATATCTCTATCCCTGACCTCTTTCTAATCTCTAAATGCATGTATCCCACTGCCTTTTAGCCATGTCCACTTTGATGTCTAATAAGTATGTAGTAGATAGCTAAAAATCAATATTGTCAAAACATGAATTACTGATCTTTTTTTGCCAAATATGTTCCACCTTCTGCCTTATCTCTTTCAGTTTTTGGCAACTTCAGTATTGCAGTACAAACCAAAACCTTAGAGCCTTTTTTTCCTCACGTATCATGTCTAACCATGAAGAAATCTTGATAGAACCTATTGGCTCTATCTTCAAAATTACCTGGAATCTTACCACTTTTTAGTACCTCTAGTGCTGACCTCTATCCAACCACCATCATTGCTCATTTGGATTTCAAAATTAACCTCCTAATATGTTCCCCCGCTTCTTTTCTGGTCTTCAAATTAGTATTTTATCAACACAGCTATTAAAATAAGACTTTAAAAATTTGGTATAAGATCACTGTACTCCTCTGCTATATATCCTGCAATAGAAACCCATTTCCTTCAAAAGAAAAAAAAAGAAAAAAAAAAACTTTTAATGGCTCGTAAGTCCTCACAGAATACTTTCTCCCATTTTTTTCTTCTACTGTTCTCCCTGACATTTTTACTGCTCCAGCTGTAGGGCCTCCTTGCTGTTTATCTGAAACACCAATTCATCTTCCAACCTCAGAGCCTTTGAACTGACTTGTCCCTCTTGCTAAAAGTTCTTTCTTCAGTTACCTGCACCCCTAACTCTCTCCACTTATTCAAGTCTTGGCTTACGTGTTACTTTCTCAGTGAGGCAGGACCTTTACCCACTCCAGATTATATCCAGCCTACTTTACGGTTTTTTTTTTCACAGCACTTACCTCATAGTATTTAATTTACTCATTATTATAAGCTGCAAAGTCAGCCTTTTAAAGGAAGAATACTGTACTAATGGTATCTGTCATAGTTGTAGAAAGGAGATACCTGTTGTCTCTGGTTCAGTATATTGTGCCTACTTCATTTTTATCTTTATGAAGCTTGTACTTCATAATGTTGTACTCCTTAATTCAGATTAATGGAATTTTCTAAATATAATTTGATCCTTTGTTTTTTCTTATCCTTTGTTTTCTGATTGGTAATTTATTTAATTTGGAGGTAGCATATAAGTAGGTTATCATTTGATATTTATATTTTGTGAGACCTTGAAAACTGTTGTCTGTGATTTAACCTCAACAGTCTACATGAGCTTTCCATGATCAGCCTAGTGACTGAGTGTTTCTGCATGTACTCAGATTTAATTTTAGAATAATCACCTTTAGAATGTAATTCTTGCGGATAAGGCCACAGATAGGATTTGTAAAGCTCTCAGGTATGATACTTGAAACAAACTTTCACAATCTTAAGTAATATGGATTTGACATGTTTATTTAGCCCTTTTGGAAAGCTAAATAAGGAAAATGAGCTTCTACACATCATTATTTAAGGAACAAGATCTCAGTGTTAGGCAGCAATTATTTATGTGGTCATTCCTATATAACTGTCGTCAGGAAATTTGACTTTTTGTTATTTTGGATTTAACACATTAAGAGAAAAACGATTATTTTGAAAAGACAATTAACATGTTAATCAAACTAAGTTTCATCTTCTATAGCCTCCTAATTTACTTTATAATTTCATAAGTTATTAAAAGAATAATTATATAATTTAAGATGTGCTGTCATCTTAAAGAATTGAGCTAGTATTATAATAATTAATGATTATAACGAATATAATCAGAGGGGTAAAAGAGGATCTGACTCCATTTATGATGTTTGATTGCTGACCTCTTTCAAGCCCACCACTCCATCTTCCCAGAGCTCTCTGCATTACATCTAGGTGAGCAGATAAGAAATTTGGGGGTACTTCCTTCTTTGGACCATATGCTAAGTTCAAAGCATGAAAGTCCCAGCCCACATATAGGGGGGAATCCTCATCCCAGCCCTACTTGGTAAGCACAGTAAAAATGAATCTAGTCTCCTTTCCGTGATTTCTCAAGCTATTTTCAGACTGCTACAGAGCCTGCCCTGCTCTCCCTAGAAAGCTTTATCATGTGAGTGGTAAACATTTTTCATATCTTATTGGTGAATGTGTGTGGGACATCTTGAATCTGAATCAAATTTTGTGTGGGCAGAGGAGTGGAATCCATCCCTTCTTCGCAATGTGACCAAAATGAAAGCAAAATACAAAAACGTGAAGTACAAGAAGACTGGTCTTAACAAATTTCGTATCTGGGCTTTTAAGGTGGTAACAACCACAGAACAAACCAAAAATGAATAACAAAAATATGAGCATAATAATTCAAATATGTTAGAACACTATGTATTCATGTAAATGTAATAAAAGAGCATCATTTTACTATGGTAAAGGATCACCAGGTTGTAATGTTTTAAAAACCTAAACTTACCACTGAATAGCTCTATGACTTTCAGCAAGATACTACATTTGCTGGCAACTGTTTTTTTCTTTTAAACAAGGGATTGGATTAACACTGAGTTTCTTTTCAGTTTTATGATTTAAAGATAAGCTTCTTTTATTTTCAAGGAGAACACATTAAAACAAAACAAAACAAAACCTCCTGCAGTATTGACAATGAAAATACTCCTGGCCACGGATGTTGAGAAACAATGAACTTCTAAAGAATGAGGGTGGTATTTCCTTTAAAAAGGAGAAAGAATTTTGTAAAACATAATCTATCTAGCATACAAAATAATTAGCTTAATATGTCACTGAACCAGACTGAGTTGAGTTTATGAGAAATCAGAAAGCACTAAAGGAAATAAGTGAAATAAATATCTGTCATAGTTGTAGAAAGGAGACACCTGTTGTCTCTGGTTCAGTATATTGTGCCTACTTCACTTTTATCGTTATGAAGCTTGTACCTCATAATGTTCTACTCCTTAATTAAGATTAATGGAATTTTATAAATATAATTTGATCCTTTGTTTTTTCTTATCCTTTGTTTTCTGATTGGTAATTTATTTAATTTGGAGGTAGCATTAAGTAGGTTATCATTTGATATTTATATTTTGTGAGACCTTGAAAACTGGTGTCTGTGATTTAACAGTCTACATGAGCTTTCCATGATCAGCCTAGTGATTGAGTGTTTCTGCATGTACTCAGATTTTATTTTAGAATAATCACCTTTAGAATGTAATTCTTGCAGATAAGGCTACAGATAGGATTTGATTCTGAGTAAGCATTCAGACAAAATTTTAAGAGAAATTTAATTTATAACAAAGGGCTTCAGTTAATGCTACAAGCCCAATTTCCTGAAAAACTCAAGCAAAGTTAACAAATATTTTGATCAAAAGGCAAAACATTGGAAGAAAAATATAAAGCTTCAAACAAAATTATAACTATTCAACTAGTCACATCTCTTCTCTTTAAAGAAAGACTTATACAAGCTAAAGTAAAGAAATATATGTATAATAAGAGAACTGGAGAAGATCCTCATAGACTGACTTTCGCTCATGCAGTTCTGCAAAGCCCCCTCAGATCTGCAGAAAAATGTCAGCAAGATTGTGAAAATAAAGATAGTTATCAAGAAGTACTAACTGTATTCGTAAGAAATTTTACATGACTTTGGCTTATTTAACCTTAACAGTTGCTACATTTAATTCTCCAAAGTCTTTAAAAAATGTGAAAAATAACAAATAAAACTTATTGTCAAATAGTATACTCTCATGCTCAAATACATTTTTAAAGGTAATTTTACAATTACAGTCATGCACCACATAATGGTATTTCGGGGTCAATAGTAGACTGAATATATAGCACTGGTCCCATAAGATTATAATACTGTATTTTTACTGTACCTTTTCTATGTTTAGGTACACAAATACATACCATTGTGTTACAATTGACTACACTATTCAGTACAGTAACATGCTATACAAAATTCAATATTATTCAAAAATAAATAAATGGTATCTGATCAAATTAAAAAGCTTCTACACTGCCAAGGAAACTATCATTAGAGCAAATAGATAGCCCATAGAATGGGAGAAAATATTTGCTCTCTACATTTGAATATTTTTTTATTTCTGCTTTTCTCCTGTGACTCCAATGACCTTAGAAACAAATTACGAATATAGGGGCTCAACTAATACTGTTGTCAAAACACAGGTGTTTATTAAGTTTTCTTGTGTTTATAACTGTTTTTCTAATGCTCAAATATGATGTCTATGAACAACTGAATGACATTAGAACTGCTTGCAGAAAGCAGCCAGAGGAAAAACAGAAATCACACAAATAAACAATAAAAAAAAAAACAAAACAAGTTAGAGTCAACTTGTTATAAATAGCAGGGATTATAGACATTTTCTCCCTAAAGAAGTAACTGTTTAATACTTTCTTAAGAATCCTAAAAAGTAACTCAGAGGGATGTCTCTGCAAAAAAGACGAATTTTAGAAGGAAGAGAAAAAAATAAGCTAGCAGAGAAACATTGATCGAGTGAGGGTCAGAAGGAAGGGTGCCTGAAACTACAGGAGACTCCAAGGGAAGACATTGTGGAGGAGAACTGGAAGGAGAAAAGTCCCAAGAAGCGTGGAGACCAGCGACAAGGGTAGGTGGAGCACTTAACTTCCCCCTCCCTTACATCTCGGACTGCTGGTGGCTCCTGAGCAGTTGGAGAGACCTGCCGACACCAGCCCAGAGACGGCTGCCGCCAGCTAGCAGTGGCCTCTTGAGGACTCAGCGCTGGGCTCCCAGCCCCCTCGGGGCACCTCCCTGGGCACAGACCCGAGCCTAGCGGCAGACGCCATAGTACTCCATTCCCTCTTTCCCCCTCCCTACCCGTGAGTGCCCAGAGAGACAATTTAGCCATCACACGGAGTCATCTCCAAGGAACGGGACCTTTCCTTTTGGGGCCCTACAGCAGACTGAGGGGTACTCAGACTGTGAGTTCCCTACCCGCCAGCCCTACCAGGTGCTACTTGCCTGGGGACTCCAGAAGAGTGGGGCAAATCCCAAGGTGGAGTGAAATGGATCCAGCTTGGGCATCCTGTAGGTGATTGAAGACCAGCACCCCTCCCCCTGGCAGGGTCAGGGATTGATCTCCAGGGTTCAGGGAACAGGCCTGCAGACCAGACCCCGTACACTCAGGTCAGGATCTCACTGCCCCGGGGCACAGAAGACAGATCTGTGAAAGAGCCTACTGAGGAGTGTGCGCTTTCAGGGGCAGATCAGCGTGGAGGAGCGGCAACCCTCTTCCCAAAAGAGGGCTGTGCACCCAGCTCAGGCTGGGATCCCAGGTAGGGAACCTCCCAGCCCACGTCACAGCCAGGGGACATCCATCGGCTTGAGCTCCCATTTGCTGGCAGAGACTTGGGAGAGGACACGGAGAGAAGGAGATTGGAGGGGAGTGAGACCTGCTCCAGAATGCAGGTCTTGGAAACCCCACTCCCAAGCCCAAACTTTCAAATGAGTGGACCATTTCAGCCCCTCCTGGCAGCTCTGCACACAAATAAAGAGCAGAGCTTTGACCCCTGCTAAAAGCAGTTGTGGAGCCTGAGGGCAGGCTTGCCCAACCCAGCCCCACCCAGACTCGCTCCCCATCCTGTCCCCACTGAGGTGGAGAATAAGGACGCACCTGAAAATCCGAGGGCCCCGCCCACCACCCAAGGCACAAGAGGGCCTCTCTAGAGGAACAAGAGCTAGCTACAGGACCCAAAAACAGCACTGCAGATCGCTCCTCCCTGCAAGTGCCACCTACTGACAGGGAGGTCATCCTGCACACACTTTTATTGCATCTACTGATTCATCATAAAGGGTGTGGTTGAATCTCACCCACAAGGACCACCTACTGGCTCAGAGACTAAACAAGGCATGTTCTTATGCAAAAGAAAACCTAAAGGCAAGAAGGAACAACTGACCAGATGGGAAGGAACCAGTGAAAGAACTCTGGAAGTATGAAGACTCAAACAGAAAGCACACCCTAAAGAGGAACAACAGCTCCTTAACCAAACTCAGAACAGTAAAATGACAGAAGAAGAATTTCGAACATGGATTGTAAGAAAACTGAATCCTATGCAAGAAAAAATGGATGACCAACACAAAGAAACCACAAAAAAAAAATCCAGGACTTGGAAGAAAAATTCACTAAAGAAATTGAAATATTAAAGAAAAATCAAACCGACCTCCTGGAAATAAAGGACTTATACAGGGAACTACAAAACACCGTGGAAAGCCTCAAGAACAGGGTACATCAAACAGAAGAAAGAATCTCAGAGATTGAGGACAACTCCTTCCAATTAAATAAGTCAGTCACAGAAATCGAGCAGAAAATTAAGAGAAAAGAAATAAGCCTACAAGAAATGTGGGATTATGTGAAAAAACGGAACCTGAGGCTGATAGGGGTTCCGGAAGGTGAAGAAGAAAACAATCAAGGGCTGGATAAGCTATTTGAAGAATTAATAGACGAGAATTTTCCAGGCCTTGCTAAAAATCTAGATATGCAGGTACAAGAAGCTCAACAGACCCCAGGGAAATTCAATGCAAATAGGAAGACACCACGTCATGCAGTCATCAGATAGACCAAAATAGCCACTAAAGAGGCCCTTCTACGAGCTGTAAGGTGAAAGAAACAAGTAACATACAAAGGAAAGCCCATCAGAATAACTTCAGATTTCTCAACTAAAACCCTACAAGCAAGGAGAGACTGGGGCCCCATTCTCACTCTTCTGAAACAGAATAATGCCCAGCCTAGAATCTTGTACCCTGCAAAACTAAGTTTCATATATGAAGGAGAAATAAAGACATTCTGAGATAAGCAAAGACTAAGGGAATTCACCAAGACAAGACAAGATCTCCAAGAAGTACTCAAAACAGAATTACACAAGGATCAGCACAATAAACGCTCTCAAATGTGAAACCACTCAAAAGTTAAAGATCAAAGGCTAGAATCCACAATGGCTCAAGACAGAAAACAAAGCAACAAAATGCAACCCATCAGAATGAACAGTAATTCACCCCACTTATCGGTTCTCTCAATAAATGTGAATGGTTTGAACTCCCCTCTCAAGAGACATAGACTGGCCGAATGGATAAAAAAAAAAACAAGCCAAGCATCTGCTGTCTCCAGGAAACGCATCTAATCTGCAAGGATGCATTTTGATTCAAAGTAAAGCATTGGCAAACAATCTTTCAAGCAAATGGAAGCCAAAAGAAGGTTGGTGTGGCAGTTTTGATCTCAGACAACTTGGTTTTTAAATCAACAAAAGTAATGAAAGACAAAGGGGGTCACTATATAATGCTGAAGGGTACAGTTCAACAAGTAGACATAACAATTCTAAATATGTATGTACCCAACTTAGGTGCACCCAGTTTCATAAAGCAAACTCTACTTGATCTAAACAAATTGATAGACAGCAACACCATGATAGTCGGAGACTTCAACACAACACTGACAGCACAGGACAGATCCTCCAAACAGAAAATTAACAAAGAAATAATAGACCTAAACAGAACTCTAGAACAAATGGGCTTGACTGACATTTACAGGATATTCTACCCAAACACCTCTGAATACATGTTCTTCTCAGCAGCTCATGGAACAGTCTCTAAGATTGACCATATTGTAGGACACAAAGCATGTCCCAAAAAATTTTAAATAATAGAAATCATAAAATGCATCTTCTCTGATCACAGTGGAATAAAAACAGAAATCAACCCCAGCAGAAACTCTCATCTCTACACAAAGTCATGGAAATTATACAACTTTCTGCTGAACGATTCCTTCATAAACGAGGAAATAAAGATGGAAAACAAAAGATTCTTTGAACTAAATGACAAAGGTGACAAAAGTTATCAAAATGTGTGGGACACAGTGAAAGCAGTCCTGAGAGGAAAGTTTATTTCCATAAATGCCTATATCCAAAAGTCAAAAAGATCACAAATAGACAACCTAATGATTCGACGCAAAGAACTGGAAAAAGAAGAACAGACCGACCCCAAACCCAGCAGAAGAAGGGAA
>NW_012147853.1:146982-147344 GCF_000956105.1 Propithecus coquereli
TTTTACCTTCCATAGTGATTTTTGCTGACCCCCAGCTTTGGCCAAAGTAGAAAACATTTTATGTTGTCAGTTTTTTCTGATAATAATTTAAATCATTTCAAATAGCAATGCAGTATATCATCATCATTTACTGGAAAGTTTAAAAGTTATTCCAGTACAACAAAATGCTTTTATATTTTAAGTTAGAATCTAAAAATACAATAACTAATGAAATAAGCACACCTCAACTGTCAATTCAGTAGATTTTTTTGGTAAGCTGTTCAACGTTTAAGGAAAAAATAGATGAAAATGTAAATTGCACAAAAGGGAATGCCTTTGAACAAAGGTCAGCTCATTAAAAGAGCTGATCTTACCTTAGAGGA
>NW_012147853.1:148176-149877 GCF_000956105.1 Propithecus coquereli
TAATTGTATTATTAACTTTATCAAGTATAGAGTATATCTTCTCATACTAAAATTATCAACACACATGTGGATTCAGCTATAACTCTAAATAGATAAAGAAATAGATGGGTAGCAACATAGATGTGTATATGTGTACATGTAAGTTAAATATATTTAAAAATTCTCACTCACTGATATTTCAAATGGCAGTATACTTGTAAAGACATAATTTTGTATGTGCATAGATTGTGTGTGTGTGTATAGTTTTGCATGGTTACTAAAGTCTGTATATTTATAGATACTTATTTTCATAAGTATATGTGTCTGTAAATGTATCACTAAAAGGACAGATAATTTAGTATAATTAATATAAGTGTTTTTAGACATTTTTCTCAGTTTTCCCACTGAATAGGACTCAGGTGTGGCATACTCAAGTATCTTACTTTATCAGCCACTGAGATGGATGTTGCCTTCTTTGGGGTTGTTGTCATGCCACATCTTCTGCAAATAGGAGAGCAGGACAAGAAGTGTGACAGTTGGAGTGAAGAAAGTATAACTGAGAAGGAAGAAATGCAAAGAAAGGATTAAAATGCAGGGTATACGTATAGTTGATAGGAGAGAAAAAGAATGAATTGAAGAGATGTTACCAGAGAAGAAGTTCTGCTTTCATAATCTATCTCTACTTTATGAATATAGAGAAACATATATCTTTGCTAAGGGGAAATTAAACTGGTGTATGTTTTGGAAGCAGATGACATCCTTTGTTTCTTGGTAGTTATTTATATCAGTAAACATTATAATATTAGTTTACTGACATGTATATTGTCAGGGTAACACAATTCCAGAAAATGATGTGATATCTTAGCCAAGATATCACCAATTTCCTAAATAGGAACAGAAAATACAGTTTTCCTACTCTATAACATGAATCAATGAAGTAGATCCCTGAGATTTATAAGAAATCACTGTTTTTGAAAAAATTACCCAGTTAAGGACTTAGTCTTGCAAACTATTGACTTTAAATCGCCCTATCGTTACACAGCAAAATGGAAAGAAAGTATACAGATATACTGACCAAAGGTAAAATAGAAATATAAAGTAGCTACAGACCATAAAACTATAAGCAGGAGTGTATCTTTTCCATTTCCTTTAGTAAATGAAATAAAATATCTTACTCAGCTTTTCTCTGCATAGTCAGCTTATACAGTAAGGTTTCATTAAGAAAGGCAATTTCTTTTTTAGCTCTCTATGGTAGACATTACTAACCATTATCCATTGTATCTTTTGTACTTATTAATGTAACCCTGGTTTTGTTCATGGAAGGAATCCACTTGGTTAACAGCACTGACAACCTAGACTTACAACTAACTGGTTTAGTCAAAAGACTCATAATTGGGCAATGAGTTCTAAGCATAAGTCCCTATGAATGCTGCTATTTTTGACTAAAAGAGATAGGCTCAACTGGCAGTAAGATATTTTTCATTTTTGATCTCTCATTTCTTCTTATCTAGAATCTGTATGTGGTACTCTGTGCTACAGAAGTATGTTTTGAATCTGAGGAAGAAAGTCACATACTAACGCTGGTAGAGCCAAAGGGAAAATGAGTCCAGGTTCTCAATGGGAGCCTATGTATACTTAGGTATCGTTACTGGAGAAAAAAATAACATAACATTTCCTGATTTCGCCCTTGTCCTCAGATTTCTGTTATAGAACTCTGTCACA
>NW_012147853.1:158097-160087 GCF_000956105.1 Propithecus coquereli
TTAACATCTGAATATCTGAAATTGACATAATATGAAAAAGACCTTTTGTAAGAATAAAAAAAACTTGAAAAGATGTCTTTAGTATCAATGTGTAGAGAGAGAGAGAAAATTAGCTAGTGTTCTATGCGAGCGACATCATTCCAAATTATATGCACAATAAATACTTGGTATACTGATAAAGTATTGGAGAGGTTTATTTGGGAAAAAATCTTTTTGAAAATATTAAATATTAGTTCATAATATTGTATGTACACAATGTGACTAAATAATATTCACGGAAAGGTCCAATTTTTTTTTTTCCTCTCAGTATATACACACAAACACACACACACAAACACACCCCACTTTCAACAGAGACCCTTATAAAGGGTTTGTGCCTGGGTATTGAAAAGCTGCAATTATATTTGGAGAGGTAATTTTATCTGAATTATTTTGAGAGACAACTAATAAAAGTATTTTTATTGTCTAGTAGCATATTATCTAGCATTTTTTATTATCAATTTAAATCGAGGTGAAAATATAATGAGTTGTAGAAGGTATTATAGGATTGTTGTGTCTACAATTTTTAAATCAACAGTAGTAAATTGCACCTTTTTGGTTTGCTACTAGTAAAATAATCCCATGTCCTATTAAATTGACCAAAATAGCAAAACGTATTTAAAAATTTTTATAACTATTTTAGAAAAATGTAATTTTTCACATATATGTAATATACAGTTGTATAGTAGAAAAAATACACACTAACATAATTGATACAAAAGTTTTCAAGTGTAAAATGTTTTATCTTACTTTCCATAATTTTAAATGATATATAATTTCAAAATTTTTTTAAAGCTTATTTTAGAGATGAAAATATTTTGCTTATAGCTAGGAAATATAAAGTGCTATAGAAGTGTTCAATCTAGACTTTGGTGTAAAAAGGCTCAAAAAATTCTATGTACCCCCTCTTTTCTTTGTTTTTTCCCTCTTCTCTTTCCCTCTTTTGTCTAAATCTCCTTTTTCCTCCATCTCTCCTTTTTTCTCTTATATTCTTCCTGCTCCTCCTCCTCATGTTTATCTTTCTGTCTCTCCAGTCTTACTCTCTCAAACTCTCTCTCTCTCTCTCTCTCTCTCTCTCCACTTTTCAACTTTGGAGATTCGATTTTCATATTTCATTTGCTTCACTCTTGGTACCTCAGAAGTAATAAAGTATTAATAATTACTTCTTTCTCACATATAATTTTGCAAAAGGGGCAAAAAAAAACCCTTTCTTCCCCAACTCTACTGTGTTACCTTTTGCTCCATTTAATCTTGTCCTCTAAATATGCATAAAGCCAAATAAAATATCTTAAGAAAAAAAAATTCTCTGATACATTTTTACACTTCAACTCTCAAATATTACTGAAAAGCCTACTTATTCTCCCGTTTCATTTGCCCCAACATTTTCCCAAAGTTTCTTACTACATTTTAGAAAAAGAATGACAAAATATTTTCTTTGAGGTGGGGCATTAATATTTATCTATAAACAGATTGAGATTTGGCCAAAATGTAATAAGACTGGCCCAGAATGTATGGAGTGACCCAGAAGATAGTAAATCACAAATTAATCATAAAAATGAGGTATATAAATTGAATAAATATTAAAGCACATTGACAAAAGTATTAACGTTTTTCTGACATGGTGGACTAGGACCTATGGGATTCATCCATTACTCAAGAGAAATATATCATCATATTAACTCATTTAAATTAATGATGAACATTTCAATTTAAAACCCAGGGAATAGTTGACCTTCTTTGCAAGATCAACCCCATGATTTCATAGTAGCTAGTTAAGATTAGTATTAAAATTTAACCTTTCAGATCTAATATTAAATGTAAATTACAGCACTTAAATTTGGTACCATATAAAGTTCCACCCTGGAAAATGTGTTTCAGCATTTTATTGGAAAATCTATTGTCAATAAATTGTTTGAAGGACAGAGAAATAGTAACTTTGTTTAAGATTTCA
>NW_012147853.1:160137-163276 GCF_000956105.1 Propithecus coquereli
CATGCCTGTAGTCCCAGCTACTCGGGAGGCTGAGGCAGAAGGATTGCTTGAGCCTAGGAGTTTGAGGTTGCTGTGAGCTAGGCTGACGCCATGGCACTCACTCTAGCCTGGGCAACAAAGCGAGACTCTGTGTCAAAAAAAAAAAAAGGGGGGGGGTTGAAATTTGAGGGTACAACAGAAAAGGAAGTTGTGCAAGGAACAGGTTTGAAAATATGCATAGTTAAGACAGACTGGGAGAAAATATTATGAACACATATACCTGACAAAAGGTTTTGCAAAATTTTTGAAATTCTGAAATTTGAATGAGTTTTCAAAAAATTCAACCCATTCAAATCAATAATAAAATATAAAATGACCAGATTAAAAATCGGCAGAGCATGATCAGGCATCACAAAAGAAGATATGCTAATGGTCAATTATCACCTGAAAAACTGGTGACATTTTCAGTCATCAGGGAATTGCAAATTTAAACCAAATTCTAATTCCACTACAAAGCCATTAGAATTATATCATGGAAAAGACTGAAAAAATCAATTTGCTGGAAAGGATATGTAACAATTTGAACTTTCATACACTCCTAATGGGAATGTGAAATGGTACAACCACTTTGCAAATCTGTCTGGCAATTTTTCATAAATTTAAAAATGTACCTACCCATCACATAACAATTTGAGAGAAATGAATAAAAACTTACAGCCACCTAAAATATATTCGTGAATGATTATAACAGCAATATTTCTAATCATATCAACCTGGAAACAATTTGAATGTTGATCCTCATGAGAATGTGTAAACAGAATGCAGCATATTGCTACATTGGAAATTCACAGTTATGTAAAACAATGATACATGCAACAAGATGCATGAACCTCAAAAACATGCTGATTGGAAAAATTCAGATACAAATGACTATATAGTGTATTTTTCCATTTAAATGTCATTCTATTAATCATGCAGACAAAACAAATATAACATGAAAGAAATCACAATAGTCGTTGACTGGCAAGAAGAGAATATTGACATGACAATGTTCTATATTTTGGTAGTTCTATATCTTGCTAGTTGCATAGTTGCAACAAGGTCTGTAACTATAAATGACTGTATAAAAGAATAGATCATAAAAAAGTTACTTATTTTTTACATACTAAATATATTTTTGAAATGTCAGGATGGTGAATATGGCTTCTTTTAAACACATTTGTAATCACTAAACATAGCTATTGACAAATGAGTCAATAGCTAAAATGAAAAACAATTGTAGTTAGGAAAAGAAATTTTAACTAATATTGTTATACTTTATTATCTAATAATGTCTAAGTTTATACAAAGTGAAGTTCATTGGTATTGCATCATTCTATATTAAGAAAATATTTTTGCTTATTTTTCTATATTCTAGAGCTCTAAATAAAACTAAACAGCTCATTTCTCATTTTAAAAGTAATTTGGATTTCTGTTCTGCTAATGTGATAAAATCAGATGATAGATTCATCTTAGAAGATAGATTACCTATGGCAAGTATGTGTCTTCCACCTACTTTAGTACCCAGCTGGAGATGATTTTGTCACCTAGGGAACATTTTGCACTATCTGGAGGCATTGTTGTTTGTCCCACTATGGGGAGGATATTTTGCTACATGGATCAAGTGGGCAGAGGCCAGGGATACTGCTAAATGTCCCATAATAGACAAGACAACATGCACAAAAAAAATTATTTGGCCCAAATTATCAATAGTACCAAGGTTGAGAAACCCTAACCTACTGATACTATGTTTTAGTCAGTGGGTCTTAATTATTCACACAACTCCTCAAAAGATACACACAAACACACACATACATTTGCTCAAATATTTAACAATGATAAGACATCAAATCACATTAAGATAATTAATATCTAATATATTTTTAAAAATGTACATTAAAATGAATGCCATTTGATATCAAGAGAATAAAGATTTAAAAGATATTGTCAGCATTTCAAAATGGGAAAATTTGCAGGTGATTCTCTCTAACGTTTGTTTGAGAAAGTGAGAACTATATTTATTGGTGGTGTAAAATCCCCAAATTGGTAATAGCAGTTGATTATGCAACCTAATGAAGACAGATCTGATCAATTGGTGGAAATTTGGTAGACACCAGGAATTTTGAGTTTTAGTCCTAATTCTACAACTAGCTAATTGTATTATTCTGTGTCAGTCACAGTTGCTCTGAATTCATTTGGAAAACATGAAAAATAAAAAGAAATAGGAACAAGTGAATACCTAAGTTACACACAAGTTTAAAAAAGTCTAAGATTGTGTTATCTTTTCAAAATTATGACTTACATATGTTGTAAGTCAATAACATATCAGAATGGGAAAAGATTGACATCAAAGAGACAGCTATAGAAGACAATTTGTTGTATATGCAGGACAAGTAGACTCTAAATTGATATTTATTTATCACAATACCCTTTGTAATATCATCCACACTTTTAAAATATCTGTGAATATTTTTAATTCCACATAAAAAGAAAATGTGATATTTTAATGAATCATTATGACATTTTTCTCAATCATAAAGCCTACATTTAAAATATATTTGAAAATCATTCTACCAGAGAATCTACAAATAAACTGCATTTCTCTTATGGAATTATTGGTATATTTCTGTCTTAGAAATTAAACAAGTTAAGACATGATTTGAAATTTTCAATTTTTATTCATAGCCCAAGTCCTTAGACTCTAGAGCATGTTATTTTTTTTCCTGTGACTTGTTGATGCCTAAAATAGTTTTCATGATGATTTCAAAAAATTCCTAAGTGTTAATACATGAAAAATTTCTGAATCATTATTGAATTAAATCTGCATTTCAACAACATATATATTTTGAAGTAAATGCAACTGTTTAAAATATTGATTCCATTTATCCTTTGTGTAATTACTTCTGAAATTAATCTATTCTCAACTATCAGTATAGAAACATAGGAATTTTCTGCTTTTAGTCATTAGAGAAAAGCCAGTACCAGACTATCCTTTCTGCAATGTTAATGATAAAACAGGAAAATTAAATGAAATGCAAATTTCCAATGCTAAACTAGAGGTAGACACATCACAGACTGTGAACACTCAGGGAAGAGAGCCACATAATAATTCTAACTTTCT
>NW_012147853.1:174506-176568 GCF_000956105.1 Propithecus coquereli
CTTATGAAAATTAACAAGAAAAAATCAAACAACCCCATTAAAAAGTGGGCAAAGGACATGAACAGAAACTTTGCAAAAGAAGACAGAGTAATGGCAGGCAAACATATAAAAAATTGCTCAACACCTCCCATCATTAGGGAAATGCAAACCAAAACCACAATGAGATATGACTTAACTTCAGTGACAATGGCTTTTATCAAAAAGTCCCAAAACAAATGCTGGCATGGATGCCAAGAGATAGGAACACTTACACTGCTGGTGGGACTGCAACTTTGACAACCTCTATGGAAAGTAATATGGAGATACCTCAAAGAACTAAAAATAGAACTACCATTTGATCCAGCAATCCCACTATTAGGCATCTACCCAAAGGAAAAAAAGTCATTTTATAAAAAGACATCTACACTTGAGTGTTTAAAGCAGCACAATTCACAATTGCAAAGATGTGGAAACAATCCAAGTGTCCATGAATATATGAGTGGATTAATAAAATGTGGTTTATGTATACCATGGAGTACTACTCAACCATGAAAAACAATCGTGAACTAGCACCCCTTGTGTTATCCTGGATGGAGCTAGAGCCCATTATTCGAACTGAATTATCACAAGAATGGAAGAACGAGCACCATGTGTACTCACCATCAAATTTGCACTAACTGAGCAACACTTATATGTACACATGGAAGTAATATTCATCAGGTAACAGGCTGGCAGGAGAGGGGTCGAGAGGATGGGTAAATTCATAACTAATGGGTGCAGAGTGCACTGTCTGGGAGATGAGCACACTTGTAGCTCTGGCTTGGGTGGTGCAAAGGCAATATATTTAACCAAAATGTTTGTACCCCCATAATATTCCGAAATTTAAAAATAAAAATGAAATTAAAAATGCTAAACAACTCCTGGAGAGTTCTGAACAAGACAAAGTGCAATTTTCGTTCAATTTACATGGTAGTTGTGTTTCCTGAGATTTCAGCATATGCTAAAATAAAACCGTATTTAAAAAAAAGAGTTACCCTCACTGAAATTCAAGTTTTACTAGTAGTTGCTGAGAAATAAAACACAAGCAGTGTATGCAATATTGCTAGTGCTTTATACAGCAGGAATGAAAAGCCAAGAACTCTCAGTTATATTTTGAAGCTATTGAATATTAAAATAAGAAAATCAAATGCAATGCATGGTTGAGTGGTAACTGAGACACTTTGGAATCCCAATTTCACGTTTGCAGCCAATTTATCTCTTTATCCTTCTGAAGTAGATAAATTGAATATTATAGTTAATAGTAGGATAGTGGTTTTGAATAAAGCCAAGCATCTGCCTACTCAGCAATGATACAGACTCCAGTGTGCCTTCTTCCATAGATCCTACCGTATATTCTTTAAGTGAAAAATTCAAAAGAGGAAACAAATGTCAAATTTGCCAGAGGTTTTTCCTTCTCAGTTGCTTTATATGGCAGAGAGAAATTTCTGTCATAGCTCAAATCCAAAAGTGATGCACTTTGATACTATAGAAAATGTACATTTAAGTACCTGGGAATGGTTGAATATTTTTTCAAGTGACAGAAAAATACAGTTGACTAATTTTTCTTTCAAAAATTTTGAACACATAAATATCCCCAAAATTAAAAATGATAAGGAGGTGGAGAAGCAAGAGCTAAGTATTCTACTAGCTGACATTAAATATGAAAGTATTAAAAACTTAGCCTCTTGTCCATATAATTATTATGACTAATAAATGTTAGTGATTTAAAATGCATAAGAATGTGGATAACAATTAATTAATTCTTTCCAATTTGGTGGGTTAGGTAGCAGTTTAGTAAACAGGTAAAATATATTGTCAAGCCTTCAACAAGATAATATTCTACTGTTTTTAATTTATTCTGGGATAGACAGATGTAAAAATTTAATAGTGAACTCCAAAGCCTACTGTTTCACATGACAATGTGGTCAAATAGTTTATAGAAAACATAAAACTTTTACTTTTGCTTACTAACATTATTTTCTATAATGTTGTAATTTCTGATCAAAGTTAAGTGACTTATTTTTCTTTGAGGGTCTTGCTCTGT
>NW_012147853.1:177243-180762 GCF_000956105.1 Propithecus coquereli
TATAACCTCTCACTGAGGTCCGAAGCTGCATCTCATAATCAAACATATTAATATTTTTACAGTGAAACATAAATATTTACCTTAAGTGGGTAAATACAGTCAAAACAAGCCTAGTAGATCTGTATAGGTTTTGGCACCTGATAAATTACAAAAAAAAAAAAAATCTTGCTGACATTTTCTTTTTTTTTTCAATTTTGAAATTGTGAATAAGGAGGGGCTATAGACCTATAATTATCCAATTCATTTTTAATTGGTGTTTAATTTATAAGGACAAAAAGAGGAAATGATGGCAGATAAATTGGAGAGTACAGCTAGAGGTCACACAGTCATAAATATTAGAGCCAAAATTTGAAAATGAATGAGATTAACACTCAAGTCCATCTTCCTTAATAGATGACACTGATCATATTCAGAGGACAACCGGAAAGCTAGAAAGATCTTTAGGGGACTTTTGGAAACAATTCCAATGACAGACAATGAGAACTTAAACTGCAACACAGAAGACAAGTTCAAGAAAATAGGAAGCGTTAGATATGTTAATTAGATACTTAAAGAAAAATTCACATTTGCCCTATGAAAGCAGTTAGCACTTGAATGGAAAAAAATAACTATAATATTTTAACCTGAATTCAAGGACTATATTATAAAAGAAGATAGTATAGCGCCCTCTGATTATGTGTGTTTGCGTACTCACACATACACATACACAATATTTATATAAATTCTGACTTGGTTAAGGTTATAGTTATACACTCTCCCTCCCACCAGTATGATTTCTATATTTCAATGCAAGTATTTAACTTTGTACTTAGAAAAGCACATCTGATAATCAAAATGCAAGTGATTTTTTAAAAATAATAAATGAAGTTAAACTCATGTTAACAAATTCTGATTTTTTTAACACTTCATTTTGAAAGGTATCATTATATTCAAGTTGTATCATTTAACTAATCTATTTTATCTGGTTACCTGCATATGTGGCTTACATACATAAAATGTCTCCATCAGTGAAAACAATTAATCTGGATAAACAGAGCAAGATTGAAGACCTGCACAAAGAGTCAATCCTAAACTGTCCAGATTGTACCCTGCCCAGAGGTGTCCCCCAAGATTACTCAAGTGGGAGGCTACAGCCCAGCCTACTCTTTCGTCAAGCTGCAATCCTTGACATGGGACTGGCAGAAGGGCTGCCTCTTCAAAGTGGTTTTGTCACAATGTTTGAATTTTGTAATTGTTATTAGGGAAGGAGGACTGTGATTTTTCTACTCGGAAGAGGGTTTTTAAGGATTCCATCAGAGGCACCTCAGTACTGGTAGCCAGTGGTGAACTTGTCCTAAACCTCCCTTCACATTTTTATCTTAATAGGCTTAATGATATCAAGGACTACTTTTTCTCATTTATCTTCCACATAACCAGTTTCATGTAGTGAAAAGAGCATCGGCATCATGGGTGTTGGTTCTTGATGTTCAAGAAGGTGAACATCTAGGTTCGAATTCTGGCTCTGCCACTTCATAACCTAAGTGTTGCCTCAAGACAATGTGCACCTATGGTGAAGACAAGACATGTTCTGCTCAAATAAGTCAGCCGAGAAACTGCTTCCATTATGGAATTAAGCCAGAAGTTGTCAAATCCTTAAGGGAGGGAAATGCATTTAAACATTTTCAAATTGGTTTTCTCATTAAAAACATTTAAGCCAAGTTCTGAAAATGACTAACTCTATAGCTCAGTTTGTACACACGGAGTGAGAAATCACAATATAAAAGTTCATTAAGTGGGTAATTCCTATATAATTTTCTAATTATACAGCCTAATTTTTTATTTTTTAAATATTTTTTTTAAATTTCAGAATATTACAGGAGTACAAATGTTTTGGTTACATAAATTGCTTTTGTACCATTTGAGTCAAAGTTATAAGTGTGCCCATCCCCCAGATAGTGTGCATTGTACCCATTAGGTGTGAATTTACCCATCTGTTCCTCCCCCCCTCCCATCTGCTTGATTTCCAATGTATGCTATTTCCAGATGCTCATATAGGTGTTGATTGATTAAGGCCAATTTAATGATGAGTACTTGTGATGTTTGTTTTTCCATTCTTGTGATACTTAGAACAATGGTCTCCAGCTCCACCCAGGTTAATATAAGAGGTATTAGTTCACTGGTTTTTTTTTATAGTATACAGCCAAAATTTCTGGCTGAAGTTTGAAATATACTCTTTGTATACACGTTCAGATAAGTTTAAAGACCACTACGAGTTAAACTGAAGTTGTTAAAGTGAAGGACATTTTCATAGTACTTAAGTATGTTTTTAAAATAAATTCATCTTCATGTTAGAAGTTACATAAAAATTAAAATTTATACCTATGAGAAAGACTTTAAAGTTTTTATTTAATATGTAATATTATTTTTAGTAACTACGAAAACTTTGTAGACTTCAATGTTTCAAATTATCCAGAAATCCAATGGAGAAGAGATAGACAGATAGATATAGACATATTTCATATTATAGCAAAAAAATGCAGTATTAGTCAAAAGAAATGAACTTTTAACACATTTACTATCATACTAGAAAAAATAATTTTTCCCCTGGAGCCATGATGTTTTATTAAAACAAAATGATCATTTCTAATTTGTTATTTTTTATTGTTTTCTGTGCTTAAATTATATGTAGCACAATCCACATTTTTTAGAATTGAATTGCCAATATTAATTGTAACTATAAGAACAACGACAAGTACACTAGGAAGTAGGCAATACTCAGGAATCCCTCAGATAGGGCTATAGACCAAGCTGAGAAAAGTATTTAGTAGATAATTACGTGGGGTCATAAAAGGGAACATACATTTTTCATCCCATGTAAATATATAAATCCAAGTGTTCATGTTTAAGAATTGCTAGAATATTACTATCTTCTTTCTACCTCTGATCAAGTCTTCAGTCAGTGTAAAGAAATCATTGTGAGCTATTAGCGACAGCTGCTTTGCTTCCCTTACCCATTAGTATTATGGCGGGAGTGGTTCTCAGACTGCAAAATGAGGGAATTCACTATCTTGACATGCTTGAGAGTTAAATTGGGCTTACTGTGACAGTGAGAGCCTCCTGCTATAAACTGACTGTCCTCATTTCTTACAGGAGGGCAAGACTGCTCTAGGCAGCACAGAGGAAGACATGGTATGTAAATCTATAGTTAGATATAAAAGTATAGATACCACAGATACCATGCTATTCCAAAGAGGATTTCAGGAGACTTACAATGAAATGGTCCAACACAATAAATGGTAAATAAAAATGATAAATAAGGGAGACTGTACAGAATGTATGTCTAAATGTTAATAGTAATTACTTTAGTGGATTATGATTATAGATTTTTTGTCTGATTATTTGTTTCAGAATTTTTCTTTGTTTTTCTTTGTTTCAGAATATAATGTCATTCATTTTTACATTATCCATTTTATTCTCTTTTTGATTATTGAGAACAAGTGATATTTTGACCAAAAATTTAGGAAATTGATGTTTTTCTCT
>NW_012147853.1:182862-189108 GCF_000956105.1 Propithecus coquereli
ATATTCCTAGGTACTTTATTTTCTTTGTTGCTATTGTGAAGGAGATTGAATCTTTGATTTGGTTCTCGGTATGACTGCTATTGGCGTATATGAAACCCTCTCATTTGTGTGTATTGATTTTGTATCCTGAAACTTTACTGAATTCATTTATCAGTTCTAGTAGCCTCTTGGTTGAATTCTTGGGGTTTTCTAGATATAATATCATGTCATCAGCAAATAGTGAGAGTTTGATCTCTTCTGTTCCCATTTGTATGCGTTTAATTCCACTGATTGCTGTGGCCAGGACTTCCAGCACTATGTTGAATAGAAGTGGAGATAGTGGGCAGCCTTGTCTGGTTCCAGTTCTAAGTGGGAATGCTGTCAATTTTTCCCCATTCAGTATGATATTGGCTGTGGGTTTTTCATAAATGGCTTGTATCATTTTTAGGTAAGCCCCGTCTATGCCTATTTTGTTAAGCGTTTTTATCATAAAAGGGTGTTGAATTTTGTCAAATGCCTTTTCTGCGTCGATTGAAAGTATCATATAGTTTTTGTTTTTGCTTCTGTTTATGTGGTGAATTACATTTATAGATTTGCGTATGTTGAACCATCCCTGCATCTCTGGAATGAAGCCCACTTGGTCATGGTGGATTATTTTCTTAATAAGCACCTGAATTCGGTGAGCTAGAATTTTGTTGAGAATTTTTGCATCATATTCATAAGGGATATTAGTCTGTAGTTTTCTTTTTTTGATGCATCCTTTCCTGGTTTTGGTATCAGAGTTATGTTGGCTTCATAAAACGTGTTGGGGAGGAGTCCATCCTTCTCGATGTTGTGGAATATTTTCTGCAGGATAGGCACCAGTTCTTCTTTGTGGGTGTGGTAAAATTCAGGTGTGAAACCGTCTGGTCCGGGACTTTTCTTTTTTGGAATGTTTTTTATTGCTGTTTCAATTTCAGTCCTTGATATTGGTCTGTTCAGGAATTCTATTTCTTCCTGGTTAAGCCTAGGGAGGCTTTGTGTTTCTAAAAATTTGTCCATTTCCTCCACATTTTCCAGTTTGTGTGCATAAAGGTTTTTGTAATATTCGTAAATTATATCTTGAATCTCCACGGCATCTTTTGTAACTTCTCCTTTTTTTTCCTGATGGAGCTTATTAGGGATTTTTCTTTTCTGTTTTTGTGAATTTAGCCAGGGGCGTGTCAATTTTCTTTACTTTTTCAAAGAACCAACTTTTTGTTTTATTAATCTTTTGTATAGTTTCCCTGTTGCCAATTTCATTAAGCTCTGATTTGATCTTAATAATTTCCCTTCTTCTGCTGGATTTGGGGTTGGTCTGTTCTTCTTTTTCCAATTCTTTGAGTCGATTCATTGGGTTGTCTGTTTGTGATCTTTCTGACTTTTGGATATAAGCGTTTATGGAGATAAACTTTCCTCTCAGGACTGCTTTGGCTGTGTCCCACTGATTTTGGTAACTTGTGTCACCTTTGTCATTTAGTTCAAAGAATCTTTTGATTTCCATTTTTATTTCATCATTTATGAAAGAATTGTTCAGCAGGGAGTTGTTTAATTTCCATGACTTTGTATAGAGATGAGAGTTTCTGCTGGGTTTGATTTCTATTTTTATTGCACTGTGATCTGAGAAGATGCATGGTATAATTACTATTTTTTTAAATTTTTTGAGGCATTCTTTTTGTCCTAGAATATGGTTTATCTTAGAGAATGTTCTGTGGGCTGCAGAGAAGAACGTATATTCTGTGGTTTTTGGGTAGAATGTCCTGTAAATGTCATTCAGGCCCATTTGTTCTAGGGTTCTGTTTAAGTCCATAATTTCTTTGGTAATTTTCTGTTTGGAGGATCTGTCCTGTGCTGTCAGTGGGGTGTTGAAATCCCCGACTATAATGGTGTTGCTGTTCATCAAATTATTTAGGTTAAGTAAAGTTTGCTTTATGAATCTGGGTGCACCTAGGTTGGGTGAGTACATATTTAGAATTGTTATGTCTTCTTGTTGAACTGTGCCCTTCACCATTATATAGTGGCCCTCTTTGTCTTTCATTACTTTTGTTGATTTAAAAACTAAGTTGTCTGAGATCGAAACTGCTACACCAGCCTTCTTTTGGCTTCCATTTGCTTGAAATATTGATTTCCACCCCTTCACCTTGAGTCTAAATGCATCCTTGCAGGTTAGATGCGTTTCCTGAAGACAGCAGATACTTGGCTTGTATTTTTTATCCATTCAGCTAGCCTATGTCTCTTGAGAGGTGAGTTCAAGCCATTCACATTTATTGAAAGAACTGATAAATGGGGTAAATTGTTCATCATACTGTTGAGTTGCTTTTTGTTGCTTTGTTTTCTCTCTTGAGCCTTTGTGGATTCTAGCCTTTGATCTTTAGCTTTTGAGTGGTTTTACATTCGTGGTGTTTATTGTGCTGGTCCTTGTGTAGTTCAGCTTTGAGTACTTCTTGGAGAGCTGGTCTTGTCCTGGTGAATTCCCACAGACTTTGTTTATCTGAGAATGTCTTTATTTCTCCTTCATATATAAAACTTAGTTTTGCAGGGTACAAGACTCTAGGCTGGGCATTATTCTGTTTCAGAAGAGTGAGAATGGGGCCCCAGGCTCTCCTTGCTTCTAGGGTTTCAGTTGAGAAGTCTGAAGTTATTCTGATAGGCTCCCCTTTGTATGTTACTTGCTTCTTTCGCCTGACAGCTGGTAGTAGGGTCTCTTTAGTGGCTATCTTGGTCAGTCTGATTACTGCGTGACGTGGTGTCTTTCTATTTGCATTGAATCTCCCTGGGGTCCGCTGCGCTTCTTGTATCTGTATATCTAGATTTTTAGTAAGGCCTGGGAAATTCTCCTCTATTAAATCTTCAAATAGGTTATCCAGCCCTTGAGTGGCTTCCTCTGCATTTTCCGGCACACCAATCAGACACAAGTTTGGTTTTTTCACATAATCCCACAATTCTTGTAAGCTTGTTTCTTTTTTCTTTATTTTCTGCTCAATCTCTGTGACTGACTTATTCATTTGGAAGGAGCTGTCTTCAATCTCTGAGATTCTTTCTTCTGTTTGATCTACCCTGTTCTTGAGGCTTTCCACAGTGTTTTGAAGTTCCCTGAATGAGTCCTTTATTTCCAGGAGTTCGGTTTGATTTTTCTTCAATATTTCAATTTCTTTAGTGAATTTTTCTTCCAATTCCTGGATTTGTTTTGTGGTTTCCTTGTGATGGTTATCCATTTTTCCTTGCATATCATTGAGCTTACTTATAATCCATGTTTGGAATTCTTCTTCTGTCATTTTAGTATTCTGGGCCTGGTTAGTGTTCATTGTTAGAGAGTAGGTGTTCCTCTTTGGGGGTGTGCTTTCCATCTGATTTTTCATACTTCCAGAAATCTTTCGCTGGGGTCCTTCCCATCTGGATCCGCTGTTACTTTTGTTTTGTTCTGCCGCTAGAGGGAGCCGCTAGTATGTTGTCCACGGTTCTCTTGATGGGAGGGGTTACTTGGGGAGCTTGTTTTGGTCCCTTGCTGGGCTTTCTCTGTTGGTAGCTGGCCGGAGGCGGAAATACAATGGTACCCGGTGACCTGAACCGGTCTGGCGAAGAAAGTCACTGCGCTGTCAGCTATTGGTTAGTGCCAAATCCCCAGGGACTGGCGCTTGTCGCAGAGGGGGAGTGGCTCTTTATGTCTCTCTGCTGCAAGCTTGGAGGCCGCGCAGAAGGCGCTGGCCAGGGGGACAGGGCGCTCCACCAGACTGCCCAACTCCCCAGCGCTTTCAGCCTCCTCAGGCGTCCTCCCCCCACAGGCAAGGAGGCACTCAGAAATCAGAGGAGGCCCTCAGCATTCACTGCTCAAAGAAACGGGCCCAGCCAAGTGACCCCGGGTCCCGGAAGGGCAGAGCTCGCTGCGAGAGTTCCCAGGCTAGGAGAAGGGAGCCGTTCCTCACCCGAGTCCTGCCGTGGGCCCCGAGCTGGCGCTCGCTGGCCCCCAGTGCGCTGGCTCCAGAGGGAGCCGCTCAGGGGCTGGGAGGTACCCGATCAGGGAGTCAATCACGTCACCAGGGTGCTCCGCCATCTCCTTTGTGTCTCCCTCCCCAAATCTCACGCCAGTCCCGCAATAGCTCTCCCTTCTACTGGCCCACCCTGGGCAGTCCCAGTCGCCAGCGGCAGTTTCCAGGTTAGAGTCCTCTACTCAGTAATCACCTCCTCGTTCCGACCCGCTGGGTGCCAGAGACCAGCTTCCTGAGTCCTAACTGCCTCCGGCCATAGCCCAGCCCAGCTCCTCCCCTGTCCGGTGCAGTCCTGACACCGAGCTCTGGGAAGTTCAAGATGCTTCCCGCTCGTGTCTCCTCTCCCCTGAGTCCCACGTTTCCAGACCCAGTTCTACATCCACTGCACACAAGCGCCTGCCTCTCGGTGGGCTTGTAAGTCAGTGGGGAAGCTAGACTGTCTCGTGAGGGACTTGTCCCGGTGCACTTACTGGCCACGCTGGCGCCACCGTCTCGCGCTCCACTCTCTATTGTCTGTTGGCGCTTTCCAGGTTTTATATTCCTATCTCCCATTCGCTTTGTTCTTTTTCCTGATTTGCGTGTCCCCCGCTGAATCTCTACCGATTCACCACGCTGTTTTCGCAGGAGAGTGATCCGATCGCGTGTAGCAGACCGAGATCTACCTCTACCTCTCTGGAAGCAGGGATTCGGGAGGCTACCCTAACTCCACCATTTTTTCTCCTCGAAGGAGAAACATTTCTTGACAAGGTCCTTAAAGTTAGTGTTGTAAGAAATATTTTTTTAAAACCTCCCTTTGGTTGTTGTTATAACCATAGGGGCTTCTTTCTTAAGAGCTTCTTTATATGGAGCTATCCCAAGGATGCCAGTCTTACTAACTTTCTAAGGAATGGGCAGTGCAGTTAGTACGTTTATAGAAATGAACAGGCAATGGTTCTTAAATAATTTTTTGTAAAACCAGCTTTTGATATTTATTTTTCAGTGAAGATCAGATAGAATTGATTTCTGACAAGGATCTGGACTATGGATATTTTTCACTAAGGCTCCATCCATATGATTCAGCAGTTAAGAAAGCCAGAGCTAAGGCTGAATCACCTAGAGAAGGCCAAGGAGGACCTGCACCTAGGAAAAAAACTGACTCCAGGAAACCTGTGAAGAGAGCAAATGTTTTCCCAGAAATAAAAAGGTCCGTTTCATAAATGTAATAATGGTTGATGATGTACAACACAAATAATTTATTTCTGGGAAATGCATTTAGGGATAATGATACTTGAGGTGAGCCTTGAGGCTAAAATATAAAATGAAGCATTCAAGAAATATCTACCTTAGGAAGTTCCTATACTGTTGAAACTTCAGTAAAATTTAAGAAAATATATACTTCTAAATATTAATGAGATTCATTGCAACATAGATTTATTAAATAAGCTTGTTCAACACTGGATAATATTACATGTTCTGATGTGGTCTCTGGAATAGCTAAAGTGATCATGGCCAGTTTTCTCCGAGCTGCTTTCTTTTGGGTTAAATCACATGAAGCTTCTGATTGTTGACCAAATGGCAATTTTATGTGGCTTAACCTAATAGTTCATGACAACAAATTCTTTTTTTTTTTTCCTCATGGGAGAATCTGTCTTTATTCTTTAAATCAGAAGTTAGAATCCAGAAGTTAATTATACATATATGCATACATGAAATTGATTCTCTTATTATGGAAGTAGAATTGGCTCTATTTATTGCCACTCTGGCACCTTTTCCTCTGTTTTCAATAGTTGGAATCTTTGTATGGGAATTGCTGTGATTATGGACATGGTAATAGTGGCCTTATTCCAGAGGTAGAGTTTATAACCTAAGCTAAGTCAATAAGCACTGGCTACAGTGATCAGCTGGTTCAGAAGTGGATATGTGACGAAGGTGGGCAAAGCAGAGGGGGGTTGGTGACTACTGAAAATGCTATGCATATGAATTTGGAAACATACAGGACACTGAGAGTGGAGAGGTTAGAATGAGATCACAAGGGAAGCCTGTCTCAAAATGAAGCTGTGACTGCTGAAGTCAAAGCTGAGAAGTGGTAATATCACTAAGCCCTTGGGTCAATCCTTGCCTGAAGCCTGAAGAGCAATGCTAGACTTTTAGGTCCTTAAGCCAATAAGCTAAATTTATCGTTTATGACAATTTGAGTTACCCTTTTTTTGTTGTTTCATTATAAAGCATCTTAATACATATGGGAAGGTAGTCATTGAGTCATTAAATATGATGAGGTATGTAT
>NW_012147853.1:192243-194231 GCF_000956105.1 Propithecus coquereli
TTCTCAGGCCAGCTGATCTGAGGATAACCAGTTTGCCAAATGCTGCTTTAGAAAAGTGCAGGAAAAAAAATTATTAAAATGAATTGCAATTTATCCTTCAAATCATTGCTTCATCTGATAATATTTAGGTCTCTGTGAATTCATTTATTTATTTTAGTGATTTTCTCTGACATGATTAAACCACTTAGAAAACTGTCCTTGCCCCTGATAAAAGGACTACTTAAGCTTCCTTGAGGTAAAAGTTACAGCATACCTTGTGCTATAAACAAGTTAGGTGGTAATTATCTGAGTGATACGGATAATTAAAATCAAAATAGCAGCAAATGTACTTCAGGGTATACTCTATGATCTTGGACTTAAATTATTTAATCTAATTTGAATGGGGCCATGAATACCAGGCTTTAAATACATTAATGTGACAGATTACACAATTATAAACTCCATTAGATGTAGGACAAACTTTCTATATTTTCTTACAGTACTTAAATTACTGCTTTTTTCAACCTCAACATTTTCCCTTAGAAAATATAGTTTGCCTTATTTACACTCCTTCTAAAAGAAGTATGTTTCTTCAATGTCAACAGCCATGCTGTTGATGTAAAAAGGTGCTAAATTAAAATGTTTTTTCCTAGAAGTTTTAAAAGTATGTACAAATTATTTAGTTATTTCATTTATTTAACCTAAAGGAGATAAATTAAAAAATTGTAATTATGTTGATGCATTTTTATTCCAAAGAAACCACCTAGGACTATCTCATGAAGTTATATTTGACATTAAAGATCCACAGCCTCAGGTTTATAAATCATGAAACTTATTTATGCTAACCCCAGACCAGATATCTTCCTATTATCAATGGAGTGGCAGCATGGTCTAGTAGAAACTACTATGATTTTGGAGTCAGATCCCAGTTTGGATGTCATTCTCTCTGTTTGATATTACACAACTTAAGCTTTTACATGAGAAAAAAAAAAATCTTCTGACAAGTAAAGCCTGTACTTAAGTACATGAACTTAAAGAACTTTATCTCTTATTTTGGCAGTGAGATGACTGGGCTCCACCTGTTGACATACAATTCCTTTATTGATTGTTTTTTTTAAAATACTCTTGTTGGTCAATGTTTTGTTTCCTTGACCTGTTAGTACAATACTTATGGAATGTCTTCTTTGCCCCACCATTATGATAAGTGCTATCCATATGCTGATGGACAAAGGAGACATTCTTTTTATCTTTGTGGAGCTAGGACCAAGAGATAAGATCAGCAGGTATGATAAGCAGTCATATGTATGCTCAATATGTATGTATCTAATAAATTATAAATTATAATTTTATATTTCTTCTTTAAGAGTATTTGTTTTTCTTAAATATTATGTTCCAGTTTGATCTGAGCTTTTTAATTATAAATTTAACTGATCACTACCTTGATTTGGTAGAAATTATCCTATTTCTGTACCTATTTCCATAAGTTCCTATTATTATCCATGGATTTAAAATATTATTAGACCACTAAAACACACTTCCCCTAACTTTCATTGAAGTTATTGTTACCCAAATTTTATCTTAATTTCTATTTTGTTACTCCAAAGTTATAAAAGCCATTTCTTCTGCAATCAAAACACAAGCTTCACTTCAGAAACACACAAAAGAAAATTGATTTTCATCCTGAAAATGTCAAACTTCTGCCTATAGTACTCAGCTATGGTTTTCGGAAACAGGAAAGTTCAAAAAGAGCCATCGACCTGATGGCCCTCTGACACTTGATGATGGATGCAGTGTGTCTGCTGCTTTACTGCCAGAACGTCCTCCAAGAGAATGAGACAATCAGTGAAGAATAATAAATCTAAACTGGGTAGAAGGTTTGCTTATTTTAAATGTATTAAAGGAGAAACAACCAATATTTCATTTCTCTGGGGAAAGACTTTTATTAACTCTGTGATTAACCCTTTTCTCTCTTTCTGGTTTAAATGGATCAGATCTGTTTAATATCTGTT
>NW_012147853.1:194320-197287 GCF_000956105.1 Propithecus coquereli
CTTAATAATTTTAACCATTTTATATATAGCTGGTGGTGATGAGTGCTCAATTTGAGTTTCTGATCTGATATGTGAATACTAATTCTTTGGGATTCTACTCATGTGGCCACTGTAAACAGATGTAAGACAGAAGGGAAGGGGCAGGCAGGGGTGAGGGGAAAGAATATCAATGGCATTACACATTTTAAAGATTCATAATTTCTCAGTTACTTTGTAAGGGGAAACCCTCCTCATTCTTAATGACCCAAAAGTCATTCCAGCCATTGATTATATTCCAAGACAGAATGTCTCCACTGCCAATTTCTCTAATTTTGATATGAACCTCAATGTTCAAACAAACTGAATAAAGCTGATCATATCCGACAGGCTTGGGGTCAGAAATAAAATCTTTTGAAGTGAAAAATAGATATAATCATTAAAGAAGCATCACCTAATAGCACGATTCAATTTCATCTAAATAGAAAAAAAAAAACAACAAAAACTGAGTGACAGAAGCCAGAAGCTGTCAGAGGCACCAAGTCTATCTCTATGATGGCATTTACAATCTCAAGAGTTTAAGGGGAAAACTTTAGGTGTGAATGTGTGTGTGTATATGTGTGTGCATATATATATGTGTGTGTGTGTATGTGTGCGTGTGTGTGTGTATGTGTGCAAGTGTGTGTATAAGAGAAAGAGAGAGGTCTTAGAGTGTTTTGCTCTTGATGAGCAATTTTAAAAAATATTACCTCATTTGGGCCTTGCAACAAACCTACACAGTGTAAGGGGTGGTTATTATTATCCTAATTTTAACAATGATGAAAGGGAGGCTGATGTCCTCAGTGGCTAAATGACTTTAGCACAGACAAATAGCTAGTAAATGGTGGACTCGGGATTATATTTCAGATCTTCTGTCTGCAAAGTTCTTAGAAGTTTTTTACCACTTCCATAATATAATGTACCACTCATAAATAAGATTAAATCCAGAAAGATGCTAATATAATTTCAAATTGAAAACCTGTTGAATATTTTGTCACATCCTAGTCTAATAAGTTCTAGTTTTATTCTATAGATCTATTATATCTTTATTTACCCTTTTTCAAAAGACAGTATTTCTTTTCTCTCTCAATTAATTTATCAGATTATATATATTAAGTTGCAAAATAAATATATGATATCGTTTACCTAACACCATCTTCTGTACTTCTCAACATTTTCATAAAATACTTAAAAATTCCTTTAATGTCTGTGGGCAGCTTTAAAGCTACTGTGAGTCCTCATCTACCCTTTCAATTCCCACATTAAAGAGAGAAAAGCCAAATGAGTGTTTTTCTTGTCTCCCTTGCAGTGAGGAGTGGCCATGTGATCCATTTCTGGGCCACAAAAGGTCAGCGGAAAAATATGTGCTTCTGGGGAAGTTTGGCTTTCCCACAATAAGGAGAAAGACTTTGGTGCAGCCTTTCCCTTTTGCTCGCTTTAAATTTGGGCACAATGACTAGAAAAGCAGCAGAAATCTTACCACCAAAAGGAAAGATGAAGGCAATCAGAGATGGTAGGTAGCCCTGACATATCTGCACTGCTGAAAACATGCTACCAACTGCCAAACTCTGGATTTGTCTTTGTGCGGAGTGTGTGTGGGGGGCAGGGGATGTTGTAGGTTTTGCCGTTACTTACATTCATTCAAATCTGAAATATACAGATAATGCTGTTTGCTCTCCCAAACTCTCAATACTATGAAAAGATGCTGTATGTCACAACTTAGAAGAGTCAATATAAACAGCATCACCAAGCAAATACAAACACTTATCATTCTTGCCTTAAGGCAATGGACGTCCCTTAATCAAAGAATAAATGGTGTTCTCCTTATCATGCTAACATCTTTCAGGGGCTCCCCATATCTGTAGGATTAAGGATTAATGTATGTACTTATATTCCTTTTAAGCACCTTGTTGATACAAACTTACTTTTCAGACTAACACTATATGCTCCTGCCAAGTGACTATTCGCTGCATAAAGAACGTGTTTTCCCTGTTGCCACTTTCTTTCCCTATTTATGCTTTTCCATATAGCAGTAATGCTTCCTCATTATTTTCTCTTCTGTAGCAATGCATATTGAAGTCTAATTTTTCAATCCTATCTGCAAAAGTATCCCTTATACGAAGCTTTGTCTAATACCTGTAACCAAAATCATTTTTTCCTTTTAATGGCCCTGAAAAGAAAAAAAAAAAAAAAAACTTGTTTCTGCTCATGGGCCATGAATATCACACATTTTATTATATTGTTTTGTATACCAGTCCCATTCCCTGTCCTGTGCAAAATTTTAGTCATTACTTCTAGTATATATACCATAAGGCTTATGGAGAGCAGGAAGAGTATGCAATTCATTTTCCTTAGTCATGTAGCACCTAGCACATAGGTGATAATGGTGTGACAGCTACAGGTACTAGGGTTGAGAGAGTTCATTTCATTGTAAAAAGTGATTCTCTTCTTCATGCACTTCTCTACCCCTATGTACTTTTCAAGAATGATAGTAAGCAAACATGATGTGTTATCTTCTGTAAGCTTAACTTTTAGAGAATTCGGTCTTCACGTATAAAAATGGGATTTTTTTTTCAAAGTAGAGATTCCCCAAATTACATAATTTTATGCATAATTTTAGCAGATATTGCCAAACTATAGTACACAGGCCAAATTCAGCCCACTGGGCTGATTCGATAAAGTTTTATTGGAACACAGCCACACTCATTTGTCTGTAAGATCCAAGACTGCTTTTCCACTACAAAGGACGAGTAGTTGCTACAGAGACCTATATGGCACACAAAGCCTAAAATATTTACTCCCTGGCCCTGTATAGAAAAACTTTGTAAACCATTTTTATTAGGAAAGTTAAAAAACAATTCAATAGCCAAATAAATTAGAGAAACAAAACAATATCAGTTTTCTTTATGACAGAACTTCTCTAAGCCTTTGATTCTTACTAGAAATTTTTAT
>NW_012147853.1:200822-201813 GCF_000956105.1 Propithecus coquereli
CCCCCCATCCCCATCCATTCATTCTCCCAAGTGTCTATTCATCCTCCATAGTAACTATTTATTGCCCCTAAACAGAATTACCTATTTAAGATATTTCTCATCTCACCCTCCCTTTTAAAATGAGGGTATATGGATATTGAGTAATCACTCTGTGATTCTCCCCATGCACACAATAATCTCTTTCTCTTATGAATACTGTGTAAGAATACTGTGTGTTGATCTTTCAGCAAACCTTCCAGGGGCAAAGAGGAAGTTTCCCTTAGCCCCCATATCTGCATGGATATATAAAAATTTCTAAACAAAATAAATATTAAGAAATACATACAAGTCGATTTTTATATAATTTTGTGGAATTAGTGAATGCCTATTTTAAAGGAAAAATGAATAGGAAAGTATTCAAAATTAAATAAAAAACAATAAGCAGTATATTCAGCTATTTTTTCACAATAAAATTTAAGCTTAACAGCTATGTATAAAACATATCAATAGAAACTTTTCAGCTAATTTATGAATGAGGTTTGATAGGATCTTCAAAACTTTTAGCACCACTAACACCACCCCCTCCCCTCCAAGCCCCTTGTGGCTCCTTAGTAACATCTGGGACATTTTTGCACAACTCTGAGGCTCCATAGAGCACATTTTGATATGGATCATTCTTTAATACTTTAATAATAACAGTTATAAAAAAGGATACTGCAAGGACTGAATAAAATTGAGTTTCTCAATTGGTTTAATCAACAATGATCACCGTGGAGGAAAGTTATTACCATAATCTTTTGACTGGACATCAGCTCTAAGTGTAGCACTAAAGACCTGAAGTAATTACATTTTCCCTAGGGATTCTCTACATTTTTGAACATGGCTGAACTTTCAATTAGTCTCATTCTAAATAAGCCAATTTGCCCTGTACTTTGAGTCTATTTAATAATACAGTGGGTTGCTTACCATGATTTCTGAGTAACGATTACTCATTTTTCTAAAATATAGCAGA
>NW_012147853.1:203763-208786 GCF_000956105.1 Propithecus coquereli
TATCTATACGAGGACATAACAAGGGTGAGATAGAGTGAATTAATGGAGGGGCCTAGAGTGGAAGGAAGGAAGAAAAGGAAAGAAAGAGAAGAAAGGGAGGAAAGAAGGAAGGAAGGAAGGAAAGAGGAAGGGAGAGAGGGAAGGACGGAAGGACGGAAGGAAGAGAACAAATGAACGAATGAAGGAGGGGATTCTCCCATACTCTTATTTGGCATTTGACAAAGTTCTTTGCCCAACTACACTCTAATCTACTAATTTATAAAGTCAGTATGTTGGACCTGATGATTTCTAACATGTCTTGCAGATCTGTGATTTAAGACCACACAATTTTAGATCAGAAGTTGACATTGGCTTCAACTCAAGAATTAATAGTAGTTATTTGATAGTAGATTTTTGTGTGAATGAGGATTTGATTACTAATCTGGGAGAGAATACTGTGGTCAGGATGTGGAATGGCTGAGTGGTGGTGATATGCACCACGCAATTGTCACATTGGCAGTAGATTTAATGAGAAAGTGGGGGGGTGGTTAAGAAATATTAATAGTATGAATCTTTTAGCAATAAGAATGACTGTCTTGAATCCAAAAAATAATTTGAGAAATATTTTGGATATTACAATACAAGCCTTTGAGGAATGATAACATAAATTTTTCTTGGTTGCTGTGGAATGAATTTCATTACCACTTACCTTCACATAAACCTAAAGATTTTCAAAAGACTAAAATATTGTGCTTGTTTTTCTTAATAGCACTTAGAAAATTGATTTCTTTTCAGTGACATAAGGAATATAATATGAATTGTCAATTAAAAGAATAAACTCATATTTCAGAAAAAAATGCCAATATTATATGGAACTTTGACAAAAATGAATAACTTTCTTATGGAAAGAAACTCTTAGCCACTGTAATTATTATCAGTTTCATTTCTTAAACCTAAGTACTCATTTAATCAAAATATTATAGTTTTTCCTTTCAAGATAAAAGAAAAAAATGTGCAAAAAAAAGCATAGCCTTTGATTTTTAAAATAGGTTTAGCTGAGTAAAAGACAGGGCCTAAAATCCTAGAAACAGCTCCTAAGAGATTAGTGTTTTGTTTCTGACCAGAGTGATTAATCTATGACTTTCAAGAAATTTTAGTGACTACTTTGTATAATAAGATGTTCAACGAATGGCCACTTCAGAACATCTGAATATTATAAATCATTATAATAGCGGTTTGAAATCTAAAAGGCCTTCTAATACTCAGCATGCTACAATAACTCCATGAAATTATTTTTGGCATACTTCAAGAGTATGCATTTCCTCATTACTTTTTCCTGCTGAGAGAGCTCACACAGAACACATCATTCTTTATGTTTTATAGAATATTTATGGTATTGTTAGAATGTAACAAAAAACAACCCTCAATGATGCAAAAAGGAGACATGGGGGCCTATGTATGTTAAAACGAAGATAGGATTTAAATGTATGTATCTAATAAAACATGTACTTCCTTTAGATTGTCTCTGCTTGAGAAAGATTTTAGTAGAAAAAGGGCATTATCTTTGGAGAGTTGGAAGCAGCTTCCTAAGTCCTAAAAGCCTTTTAAATGCAAAAGTATACAAAAAAGATTTATCTTATGCAAATTTAAGCAAAAGTTTGCTGAATCATATTGCAGAGACCAGTGGCTGCTTATTTTCATTCAGATGTCAGGTCGTATTTTCACATACGAACAGCCATGTAACTACATTTACGTAATGCTGGGGAAATATGTCAATTTTGCAGAAAATTGATTTTTACTTTGTAATTGGCAATAAAAAAAAAAAAAACAACAACACTTTAGGATTCCTGGCTGCCTTTTTAATGATTTTTTTAACCTTCATGTGACCTACCGAATCTTTACATTTAAATTGGCAAAGCCCCACAAGGGACTTAGTGAATTGTTTTATGTCATAGGGAGGGAAAGTTGACAAAATAGAAATCAAGTTTGTGTCTAGGCTAGAAAAGATTATATGTGTGGTCTGTCTATGTAAGGAATGTGCTAATGGATGTGAAGACTGTGCATATGAATACTTTTCTTAATGAAGTGTAATAATTTACATGCCCATCCACTGTCTGCAACTTTTCCTGATTTAGCTAGTCTCAGATAAAATCATAGTTAATTTCACAGGCAAAAATTCATACAAAATTGGTTAATTTGTATTTTTTAGATACATGTGTAGTTGAAGGTTTTAATGAGTTTGATCTTCTGAAAATTGTCCATTTTGTCAGCTTATTCATTGCTTTTTATCTACTTTATGACTTTTAAATGTACTAGATATATCATATTGGTTACTTTTTTGATAAATTTGTTTTCTCAGTTTCTCAGTTCTCATCTTACAGCATTTGACATAGATATTAAAAATTTATTATTTTTCCTCATATTTATCTTCCTTTAAACTGAACATTTCTTCTTTAGTATAGATATTTAATGTTCACTTCTTCTATTTTTATATTAGAAAAATTACACCAATATATTTAATCCATGTGAAATTGATTTTCATGTATGTTGATGGGTCCAAGTATGAATTATTATATTTCAAAATTTTATTATTTCACACTTTATATTATATTTTGCCAATTCTCATAAAAATCAAAACATTGAATTTTATCACATAAGTAAATCTTTGCTACAATAGTAGAATTATATTCTCAAATTCTTGCTAACAGAATATTATTGTGTAATTATTCTTGAGTACCATGACATGAAATATATTTTAAAATTGATACTTGCTTACTTTTATTTTTAGAAGTTACCTTTTAATTTGGAATTTACATGTGAAAAAATGCTTCCAGTTGAATCGAATACTGGCAGTCAAAATCCTTCAGAAACCTAAAACTGAGCTAAGATGTTTGTAAGATACAAAAAATAATAAACACAAATTCCTGTTTTCAGGGAGCTTACCAGTCAAGAAGATAAGTAGGCTGTTGGTCACACATAAGTATAATTCAAGCAGAATGTGATAAATCACCAGAACTTTCTGTACTGCTGAAGACATTCAGGGAAGAAAGTGGTTCAAAAAACACTGAGAGGTTGGATAGGAATTTAGCAGATGGTATACCCCAGGAGAGGAGTACAAAGTAAAGAGAGATAAAGTCAGCATCAGCAAATACCAAAATCCTGGAAAATATGTGACCTATTTGATAATCTGTAAATAATGTGGTTTAACTCCAGATGTATAGGTTGTGGAAAGATTGAGGAGAGGTCACAAAAAAACTACCTCCAATGCCTAAGCACCTGGATTCTCTACTTCAGAGATAGAAGGTTTTAATTTGATTGGTTCTAATAAGAGACTGATCAGTATGTACTTTAGGAAAATTAAGGTAGAAACAAATTTACTTAAAAAGGGGAGAATAGTTAGGAGGCTATTGCATCAATTCGCTCACTTGTTCACTTGTTCATTTATCCAGCAGTGATTTATTGAGTGCCTGCTATGAATCAGGAATTGTTCTGAGTTCTGCACCCACAGAAATTAACAGAGTACAATAACTCAGGTACTCATTTACTGTCATAAATTAGATATGAGGAAGTATTTTATATTATGAAAAAAACACAGAAACCATAAAATAATAGATTATAAATTTGTTTCCATATTCATAAGATTATCTTCATGGCAAAAATATCATGAAAGTAAATCATATGTCTTGCTGGGGAAAATAATTAAAACTTACATTTCAGTCACAGTTTTAATTTCCCTAAAATACAAAACAAAAGAAAATCTTTATGGATAAATAAGACTAAATATATCATAGACAAATAGAAACATTATACTAGTTGTTCTCACTCTACCTTATACTATTGATGTCTCTCTCTACCCCTTCCAGGTACCTTTTTAAAAATGTTTAAATTGTTTTCTAGTTAATATTCTTATGATTCTCATTCTACTCGAGTTTTATTTTAGCCCAGGAAGAACAAAAATGCCTCGGTTGTCATGGTCCTTATATTCTAGAGGGAGGAAAACACATTCACTCAGAAAAAAGAGAAAAAAGAAAGTGTTTATAAACTTTAAAGTATATTGGTTTTGAACAGATTATGTTATGCCAGGGGCTATGGAGGAAACTCAAGTTAGGAATTGGGACTTAACCTTTGACAGTGTGGCAAAGCAGAGTGATTCTGGTGGGTGATATTGAAGCTGACACCTAAAATTTATGGAGACAATAGAAGTTTGAGGGAAAGACTACTTTAGGTAGCAGGAATAAGGCAAGTAAAAAACATACTGGGAAAATAAGTAAATAAATAAAGTTGGACATTCTATGTCTTCTAATTAACTGATTTTGGGCAACGACATTTAAATTAGTTTGCCTTTTTTTTAATTCTAAAAGTTTAAAATCATCCTGAAAGAATGATTTCAAAAGAGTTGTACATTATTTCTTTGTAGCTATAGTGTTTGAAATACAGACATCTAAGACAATGTTTCTAAAATACATTTACAAAAACAAGACAGAAAATAAAAAATAGTAATAGGTATTATATAAAAAGACATTTTTTCCTATTCCAATAACCTGAGTTATCAAAGTGATATTTTAAATTTTTAGTAGTATTTAAGATATTAATATTTGACAATATTGGGTAACCATACTCTTTAGCTTATGATTATTAAACAAATGAGTTTTCCAAAGTAATTTAATGAGTTTCATTTAAATTGTGTGTTTAATATGAACTCTCATATTAAAACATACTAATTGATGATTTTCTTTTTATGCTGATAATACATTTTGAGCTTAGGTTTTCCCATTAGTACAAAATTGTCACCTTGAACCATAATTATATCAGATAGTGCATCATCTGCACATAAGTTCATGTTTACAAAAACTTCATCACTAACCTTTTTCATGTTAGTTTTTAGTATTATTTTCAATTTATTGACAATAATTTTATGAGAGCAACAACATTTTCAAAAATTTTGAACTTTTTAAGGAGAAAGGTCAAAATATGAGGAGCCTACACCAATCCGAAGATGATATTGTATATAAATGCATACAAGACATTATGATAATTTTTTATT
>NW_012147853.1:209346-212879 GCF_000956105.1 Propithecus coquereli
TGTTTATTAAAATATTTCAATGAGTGCGACACCAAATAAATCAGCTTTTAAAGCCTCTAGTAAGTTTCAGTTATTAAGAATACAGATTGCAAAGAGGAAGAGAAATATCAATGTAGCCTTACAAAAGTATGAGGGATTGATAAAGTTAAAAATAAGAGGTCGAATAATGAGTAAACTTTTATTTTCAAATTCTACAAATGCTCTTTAGAATATCATGTGGAAAGAATCATTTGATGGACTCCCATTTTTATTGAATAAAATATTTTCTATACCTGAACAAAAAACTTGACAGATTTTCTAATTTTTTTGCAGCATCTAAGTTTGGCAAAACATTTAAAACACTCACAGAGGTAACATATATTGGATTGTGATCCAACCTTAGATTAGCAAACTACAGCTCTCAGTCCAAAGCTGGCTCACAGATTGTTTTGTGTAGCCTGAGCAAAGACTTTGCTTTTTGGTTTTTTTTTTAAATTTTAAAATACTTGTTAGTGAAATATCAACAACAAAGAAAAATAATGAATAACCAAGAGACTGTATGTGGACCACAAAGTATAAAATATTTACTTTCTGGTCTTTTCCAGAGAAAAAAGTGGCAACTCAAGATTGAAAGCCATAGGGATTTGAAAGCTGGAGAGTCACATAATATGAATTACATTTTATAAGGATTATTCTGATAGATGTGGTGAAATATTCTGCAGGTGACCAGAGCAGAAGCAGCATGATCTGTTAAGATGCTATGGCAATGATTCAAGTAATAGGTGGTAATGGCTAGGTCTAGGATGGAGCTGAAAATTATCTGGGTTTGGGATATAACTAGAAGGAAAAATCAACAGAATTGGCTGATTTGGTGAATGAAAACAAGAAAATAGTAAAAAAAAAATAAGCCCTATAATTGTAGCCTGAACTACTGTGTGGTCATTTTTCTAAGAAGGGACAACCCACAGTGTGTACTTTTTTTTTATATTGTTCAGATTGCAAGTAATTCTTTCCTTTCTCTAGAATTAAATTTTCTCACTGATTCTATTATTTTCTCATAATTTTTGTTTAAAAAAAGAAAAAATCTGCTATTGCAAATGAATGCAGAATGAGTAACAGTTATAAAAGTTATCATCTTTATTAATTACTATTTTTAATATATTTCCATTTTGATCATCAGTTACTTTTTCTGACAACAAATTTCAAAATAATGGCTTAAGACTGGCAAATGTGTTTTGTTAGAGACATAGAAAATAGCACAATCATATTTACTTTAAATGCATTTTCTCATTTAACAGACCCTTTATGCATCTCTACTGGAGTTAAGGAACTATTTTTGTTAATATGCTTAAGTAGTCTATAAGCATTTCTCTGTGTTGCATAGCTAATCTGTAATAATAATTTCCACAGTTATATTAGTTACCATAAGACAACTGTCAAAGTTTTATAGTATCTGTTGTTAACAGTTAAGTTCCTTTAATGCTTATATTCCCACTTCCTTAAAAAAAAAACTCCTTAAAAACTTGCTATTTTCTCTTTTTCTTATTCATGTATTTGAAAAAACTGATTTCTCATTACTTCAATGTGCCTATTTTCCCTGACTGACTTTTCAATATTAGATTCAATCATATGCTTCCTAAACGACTTTTAACTTAGCCCAGATTTGTAATATCGTAGGAAGAGTAACGTGGGCTATATGATGGATATTTCACCATCATCAACTTAAAAAAGAAAAAGAGAGAAAAATGATTATTGAAATCAGAAAAACCTTTCATATTATTGCTGAATGTAGGCTATCTTTCTTCTGTCAAAATTTATCATGGTGTGGATATCAATCTGTTAGCACTAATTGAACAAACACTTGGAGGAACAACTATTGTTTCCCACATTTATGTCTGTATCATGGTAAAAGAAGTATGAGGATACTTTTATGAGGATAATCATAATCCCATTATTTGTCCATGTGATTTTCTGGGTTATGGCTTAAGTTTAAACATAACTTTTATCATTCACAACATTTTATTGCTTACCAATAGTAAATTGATAGTCAAAGAAATACCTACAAAAATAATTTTGTTGTTCTAAAAATCCCTCCTACTGGGTTGCATAGCTACCTAATGAGCACCGAAGAGCAACAAGGGCACACCAGTCCTGTCTACGTCAAGGATTACATATTTTGAATCAATTAGCTAGATAGTTATGACAAAATTTTTACTATTATTTTCTGAATTTACTACTTATTTGCCTAGACAATAGGAGTTTCATCTACTTTTGGTCTCTTGGAATTTAAAATTGGAAATGTTGTAATATTAGATTCCTTAAAGACTTTCTAAATGCACTGTTCAACAACCTGTCCATTTAATGAAAAACCTTCTCCCTTTCTTTTATCATTTACTACTTAAATACCACAAACCCAATCATTGCTTGCTATAAAGAGGTAAGGTGTTTGTCATTAAAGAAAGGCCAATTCATACAAAATTTTATGTATTCTAGGGAACTCCAGTGATTGCATTTCCACTCTCCGGAAATTGGTCTTGCTTTGAGGTGAGCAGAACCTCTATAGCTTAGTAGTGAAGAGCTTTGTTTTACATGAACTATATTCAAATATCAATCTATAACTCAGAGCCTCAGTTTCTTATTTGCAAAATAAGGATTGTAATACTTCTGAGACATTTTTACTGAAATAATTAAAATATGTGTATAGACTGACAGTAAATTTTGACAAGGATGTGGGTGAAGAGAGTTCCTACACATGGATAGATGGAGTTGTCAGTTGATTCAAATGCTTTGAAAATTTTTCACAGTATCAACTAGACCTATACATTTTCTTATCCTATGACCCAGTTGGAACAACCCACAGTATACAGAGACATGAGAGGAAAGAGTTCATATGTCCATCAAAAGAATGTTCACAGAAGCTTTATGCTTAATAAGCCAAACCAGAAGCTATCCAAGTATTCTTCAATAAGAACATGGGAAACACTTTGTGATCTATCCAAACATTTATGAAATGTAAGAGCTACTGATAAACAAAATATGAATGAATCTTTTAGTCTTTATGTTGAGCAAAGGAATCCAGATACAGGATAGTACATATTGCATAATTCCATTTCTATGAAATTCAAGAACAGACAAAATTGATCTATGGCGACATTAGTGAAAATAGTGTTGTACATTGGAGTGGGACATTGGCTCTCAAGTTATGAAAAAATCTTCTGTGGTCATAGAAATTTTAATATATTGATCTATTGATTATTGGGGTATATACATGCACAACAATTTATCCAGGCTTATACACATGGAAATGCAACAAGTTGTCAAGGAAAAGCAAGCAATTCACTGTACCTAAGTTATGATACAATAAGAAATTATATAAAGCACTTTGTACAATATCTGGCAAATATTGTGTAAACATGTTCAAAAGAATATAGCTATACATCAAAATAAGTTATATAAAATCTTTTTTTTTCCTCCTAGTCGCCCACAAGTCCAAGTTTGAGGTATGTCCATCCTTTGGGTGGTGCGCATTGCACTCTTTGTGTATGCATATACCC
>NW_012147853.1:214909-236467 GCF_000956105.1 Propithecus coquereli
CCAATCTCTTATTACATTTAGATAAAAGTGAATATGAACTAGCAAAGATTAATTTTATTAATTTAATAATTGGCCAAGTGTTCTGTAATTTATACATCACAAATATATGTTTAGAATATCAACTGCACACCAATAAACTATTACACAATTTAATTTAGATAGAAAACATATGCATATTCAAAGTTCAGAAAATTTTAGAGAAAAATAATTTACCATCCATCTATGAAATCTATAAGATGCTTAATAAAATTCTTTTAGTTAACAAAATTCACAAGGTTTGATATGGTAGACATAATAAATATTCTTCTTTATAAAACAGTTTATAATGACACTTATAAATGCAAACTAAATTCTCTCATTATTTTTTGGCACTAATAGAAATGAAGTTCAGATGTAGTAGTCTGTTTTATTTAATACATTGTTTGATAAACTCAGTTTGACAGATGTCTTGGACAATATTGTTCCTCCAGCAAAATATATACAGAGTTTATTTTTTTTTAAATAGACTCAAATAGTTTCCCATTTTTAGCCAGATTTATAGCAATTAGCTGGTGAACAAGACAGAGATAGCAATATGTTTTTTCCTTGTTTAGATCCAATCTTTGTATTAAACATCTCAGAGATTACAGACTATGATTATGCCATCACTAGTGAACATTATATATCTTTATTATAGCTTAAGACTAAATTTTTATTTCTGTCACATACCTTGTTAGTTCCAAGTAAAAGCATTCCACATGCCCATTTTCACATTTTTATCCACTTTTCTATCAGCATTTTTCCAGATACAGACATAGATACCTATATTATTCACCTATATGTCACTTACCTCCTAGAGTTAATTTGCTACATCAGTATTTCTAAAAAATGTAATGTCTCAAGTATCCAAACACCTATTTTTATTTTTATCTTTTCTAGCATACTTTTGTCACTTTAGGTGACATTAACACTTGTCTCAAGAATGTAGGATTAGAAAACTAAATGACATGCTAAAGGAGCACCCAGTTTGGTATCAGATCTAGATTCAAATCCCAGATCTCCCATTTATTAGAGATATGGCTTACTTGTGTTATTTAATCTCTTTTAGGCTTAGTTTAATTTCTTTTAAAATGGAAATGACAATACAATTACAGAATGTTTGCAATGATAAAGATAAAATCAAGTGGCTAATTACTGTTCCATAACCGTTTGATAAGTGGCACCTAATTTAATGCAGGCTCATTTCTTACACTGCCTTGAAATCCCACCAAACCTTAAAAGTTTTGTAAAGCCAATGGTCAATTATTTTTTTCTGTAGCCCAAACACTTGAGATTTTCACTCCTCACCACAACTTTTCTGAACAATTTTCATGGGATACATACTGTACTTTTTTTTTCTTTTTCTCAGCATCTCAAAGCATGATACAGTGTTTGAACAAGACAGCAAGCCTCTGCAAATCCCAAATGTTTGAACTACTGAAAAAAACAGTTAAGAAGAGAAGAATAGACTTTATTTTAAATTATATTCATCATACAAAGAAATATTTAGCTATCCAACTGTCATGTGTAAGGTAGTAATATCATACTAAGATAAAAGAGACTGTTTCTCTTTCCTAATTTCCATAGCCTATGGATATTCATTTCAATATCTGAGAAAGACATGAAAAGGCAATGTGGAGCACACGCCTCACTTCATTAGCTAGTTCATCCCACTCAGCATTCTTAAGTTTAAACGTCAATTTCTTCAGCGACAGGACTAGATTTTTGAATCTTATTTCCTTTGTCTCTTCCACAACCAAAACCACTGGGAAGTTATATACAGTACCCCTCTCCAGTTGGCTTATGTTATGACACTATTTATATGAGAAAGAGACTGATGTTTGGCAAGAAAAAATAAAATGATTTTACAGTGGCCTAGGAGACAAAATATACCCTACACTCACGTACAAAGGAGTGATTTCTCTCTATGAGTAGATATTAAATGCCTAGGAAACCGACTCAGAATGTTTCAAAGCAGCATGTGTTATTTTCTGGGTCATTTCTTTCTTTAATATTTTTCCAACCTTTGATAAAGTTTTCTTTTCAATATTTCTAAAATTTAAATGTGGAAGTTTCAAAGATGAACCCAAAGGAATCACACTATAGCACATAATTAGTCTTGATATTGGTGATATCCTGACCTGCATATTAAGTTATTGCTTGTTTTATTTCACTAGACATTTTTCTTGGTTAAAAACAAAGGAAATCAATTCTACATTTCATAGATGAAAGAATATCTCTCTTTCTCTGTGTATGCATGTGTGTGTGTGTGTATATATACACACACAGAGACACATGTACATGCATATATATGTACACTTGCACACACATAAATGTATATAATGTGTTTTGTGGTGTGTATATACGTATATATAATATACACATAAATATAGTCTGTTTATGGTAACATGTGAATTAAAATATAGATAAGAAATTATGTACAAAATATGCCCACATAGAATTTATTAATATTTCCCATTCTCTCAAAATAACTACATTCTTTTGATAACTGAACAACACTTTAAGAAAGGTAAGTGAATTTTCCCTGGGTGGATAAATACTTACAAATTTATTTACTATTTTGTGTAAGAGAAATTGCCCTCAACCTGGGCATGCTGCACTTCGTGTATGGTAATGTATAACTTTAATGAGTAATATAAGCCCCACTTTCCCTTGTTGAGTTATGTCAGAAATTCTACAGTGCCTCATATTGATGTTGAAGATAATCAATATTCATTATAGAAAGTGCCAATAAAAGAATAGCAGAATATAGAATCTGAAAAAATAATTTTTATAGAAAACTGTAAGACAATATGTTCCTTTACTTAATTTTACTTGGATTCAAAGCCATGTGTTGTACCATAAACGTTTTAGTCATTGCCAAAATTTATTTGCCTAATCATACTTATTTAGGAAAACATATATATAACTATATTAAAATTTAAAAAGAAAGTTAAGAAATATGATTCTCATTAATCAAAATAACTTTTGCACTGATTTAAGATAAGACTTGTATACTACATATATAAAATGAGTTCTGCTATATACCCTCTTCAGGTTAATAGTTTCAACATTCTTCATCATTTATTTTTCCCAGAAGTGAATAAAGAAATGTAAATAGTTCAATTTAAATTCAAATTAATAATTCAATATATTAAATTTTCATATGCTAAGTTATATGCTTCATCTATGAATAATGATAGTTTTTCCATTTATGTGTGTTTCATAACTTTCTCAAGCATTCAGTACTTGAGATATTTGTCTTACATGTTCATGAATTAAACATTAAATAACTGTTTATGTACGTGGATATTCAAAGAGTCAATTTTCATAGTTTTTCCTTTAAATTTATTATGTATGTCCCTGAGGTTAAAATGGACATATTGAGAGTAGTGTTGCAGCTTGATACATAATTAGATAAATGACCAGGTCCTCTAAGTAATGATAATGCTGTAATCTAAGAGTCTGGATGTTGAAAAATAATTTACTAAATAATGTTAGTAATAGCTAACATCTGCTGAATGCATGCTTACAATGCACCAAAAACAGTGCTAAGCTATACACACAAACATACACACTCCTAGTTATCCATCAAAATATATTTATAAGCTTGGCATGATGATTCTCACCACTTTACATATTAAGAAAATGAACTTTGGAGGAGTTAAGAATGCTGACATCTTGGTCAAGGACTTACATTTGCAGAGTGGTGCTCTCAACTGTACTATTATAATAATTCATTGTATTTCTTCTTCGTTCTTTAATAAATTATTACGTGAAAATTTCCCATTGGATTCAATAACTGATCTTTTCTCTCTTCATCATTCTTCTCTCTCAAATAATATGGTAGGTACTATAATAAATAATATTTATGTTTCTCTTACTGTGTATCAAACTGTCCAAAGTTGTTAATGATAAATTCATTTAATTCTAATAACAATGTTATGGAGGATGAACCATTTTCAATTTTTACAGATAAAGAAACAGAAGCATCAGTAGAATAAAACTTCCCTGAAATTGCAAAGCTGGACAGTGATAGAATCATGATATATGAAGCTAGCTAGTCTTGCTCCATGTTTTCAATCATCACTGTGTTTGTTTTCAAAACAAAGATATATATGACACTCCTTGTTCTCAACTAGATTATCATTGTGATGGAGAATAAAGACATACACACATAAAAAATAACTAGCAATATAAGCCAAACATGATGAGTGACAAAATAATATATAGTGTAGATGAGAAGTGCTATTGGAATTTAGAAGCAGAAAAACCCATCTCTTTTTCCATTTTTGCTTCCTCAGAGCCTTTGTCTCACCTTCTCTATATATCTACAGAGAAGGTCCAATTCAACATACGCTGAAAACGTTATAGCAAGTCATTCTCCCTCTGAGCTAACCGAGTTTTGGTCATTCACTCTTCTCAGTCTAGCAGTAGCTAAATCACACACATGAGACATGGAGGAATAGAAATTTCTTTTTAGCTTATGTTATAAATTGAGAAAAGAGAGATACATGCATGAAGGATTTAAGCAAAACTAATACCTAATAGTAAATAAATAAAAATTATGAAATAAAATATTTCCCTCAGGAAAATGTATTCTAGAAATATTCACGAATGTAGTGGAAGATGATATTTTCTTTCTCATTATTTTATTATACAATAAAATGAGATTCAATTTTGAAATATTAATAGTAGTTGAAATTACATTGTCTCTTTCACTTTCCTTTATCAGTCATAATCTTTGAAAATATGTAGTGCATATGCCGGCTCAACTACATAGAAACTAATGCTTTCTTTTTTTTTTTTTTTTTGAGACAGAGTCTCACTCTTTTTGCCCGGGCTAGAGTGAGTGCCATGGCGTCAGCCTAGCTCACAGCAACCTCAGATTCCTGGGCTCAAGCAATCCTACTGCCTCAGCCTCCCGAGTAGCTGGGACTACAGGCATGCGCCACCATGCCCTGCTAATTTTTTCTATGTATTTTTAGTTGGTCGATTAATTTCTTTCTAATTTTAGTAGAGGCGGGGTCTCGCTCTTGGTTTCGAACTCCTGAGCTCAAACAATCCACCCGCCTCGGCCTCCCAGAGAGCTAGGATTACAGGCATGAGCCACCGCGCCCGGCCAATGCTTTCTTAATTAATAGTTACAGCATATAATTTTTTTCTTTTTTTTTTTTTTATTTCAGCATATTATGGGGGTACAGATGTTTAGGTTACGGGTGTTGCCCTTGGTTCCCCCCCCAAATCCGTGTTTCAAATATGTCCATCCTTCAGGTAGTGCACATTGCACTCCTTGTGTATACAAATACCCGTCCCTTCCTCCCTCCTCCCCCCTCCTCCCGCCGCCCTTCCCCTTCCCTAACATCCAACAGATGTTGTTCTGATATGTGCATTTATGTGTTGATTAGTTAATACCAATTTGATGGTGAGTACAAATGGATCCCGTTCTTCTGCTCTTGTGGTGCCCCACTTTGGATAATGGGCTCAAGTTTAATCCAGGAAAGTGTAAGTGGTGCTAGATCACTGTCATTTCTTATGATTGAGTAATATTCCATTGTGAACATATACCAAATTTACAGCATATAATTTAAATAAAAGAAAAACATTTCTTATTTATTTAAGTCTTTAAATTATCTATAGCTTTGGACACTAATGACCAACAGTTAGTGAATTTCTTTCTTTCTTGGTTTTGATGACTCTGTATATTTTGTATTTCATTCTGAAGTTTGATGGTTCCTTTTCTTACTCTCTTAATTTCAATGGTAACCATTTGGTGCTTCTATAAGCCAGATATATAACTCTTAAGAAAAATAGTGTTTACGTACAAGAAAAATCTTTTGATATAGATTAACCAGGTTTTACCAAAACACTCCTGGTTGCTCTTATTGACTATGAATTTATTAAATTATAAAAATGCTTTTGTAAAGATAATGGTAACAAGTGGGCAGGAATAGCTACACAGTATTTTAAAGAAGATTTACAAAAAATGATGTGTCATGGTTATTTTGTGAGAAGAAAATTTTAAAAAATGATCTCTGCCTAAATAATTCAAAAATCCAATTGTCAATATTTCTATTTGAAACTTTTATCCTTTTATTTTAAAAGTTAATTACTTTAAAATGCTCATTCCTTCTTTTTACCAAGTGAGCCAACTAATTAAGTTAAAGAAATTAACTTACTTCTCAGAGGCCATATTAGAACAAAGTTATTCAGCTTACACTCTTCCCAGCTACCTACCTTCCTCCTTTTAAGACTTTTCAAAAAGATATTAAGATATCAGCACTACCAATTTACAACACATTCTGATCAGGTAAATTTTAAATTCAACAACCTTTAAAAAAATTCTAACTAAACCAACTTGAAACCTGAAATTCTTGAACCCTGAAATTCTTCTTTCTGTGTTTATTTCTTCTATAATTAGCTTTTTTTCCCCTCCAGAACACACTTTTTAACACTTGCAGAAGGAAGAGAGTAAAGTCAGGAAATGTAGATACTGGTTAATTTTGCTATTGTTTACTTACTATGCAATTTTTTTGAGTCATGGTTTCTTAATAATTCCACTGTAAGCTTCAGATTAAATAAGGGTGCTATGGATGGACATGGACTTCAATAGAGTTGTTTACATGAGTTTCTTTCAATTTTCATATTTTTGTAATACCATAATGTCAGCATAAAACATTAAGTTTTGATTCTTGGTCACCAAACAAATGTTTCATAAAAAGCCTTTTATCCATTGTTAGTGGCTATATTGTAAAATGAGGTAGAAAGAGCAAATATTGTTCATCATCCATTTTATATGTTAAAAGACCTAATTAACTAATGTTTATTCCTGGTAACCATGTTATCTTCTTGAAATGTTATATTTTGCTTTGCGATTGGCATTCCAGTGAGTCGGAAACTAAAGGTATCCCTCTTAAACATCTAACATTTATTTGAACGTACCTATCGATGTGATAAGATACCATACTTATATGTCAAGTATTTCACAATTCTCTAAAATGGATGGATATTCAAATTATGATACATTTTAGAAGACAGTAGGGGCCGGGCATAGTGGTGCTCACCCCTGTAATCCTAGCACTTTGGGAAGCCAAGGCAGAGGATCACTTGAGGCCAAGAGTTTGAGACCAGACTGAGCAACATAGTGAGACCCCATCCCTACAAAAATTTTAAAAATTAGCCAGGCATGGTGGCTGTGGCTGTAGTCCTGGATTCTCAGGAGGCTGAGGCAGGAGAATCACTTGAGCCCAGGAGTTTGAGTTTGCAGTGAGCTATGATAGCACCACTGCACTCTAGCCAGGGCAACAGAGTGAGACCCTGTTTCAATTCTTTAAAAAAGAAAAGATAAATTCATTTTAGTGTAGTTATATTTTTAAGGTTGAATATAATAGACTGGTCCTGCCACATAAACTTACTTAGAAGATACCTTATTTTCAGATAACATCTTTTTTATATGTTAGCTGCTACAGTGGAAATACAAGCACAGTGTTTCATATATCGCCTTGGATTCTTTTAGAAAACAAAGCACTTTAAGAGAACTTAATATGTAGTAGCTTCTACAAATTATTACAACTCTTTCATATTTAAAATTCTTCAGAGAAGTAAAAAGAAGAATAACTATTTAATAAAGGAATGACTGTTTATCAACTCTTTAGTATATTTAAAATCTGATTTTAAATATACTTTTTTATTTTTATCATTTAAATATACTTTTTAATTTTAAATATAACTTTTTTAGGAATGCTGCCTTAGCCATCCTCACTGTAGTGGATCAGTGGCATGATTACTTGGGGAACTATCAGATAGAGTTGTTACTTGAATTTGATTTATATAAACCTCTCTTTTTTTCTCTTGGACATTTAAATGACTCATTCTAGGTTTAGGAGGCAGCTTTGATTTTAAAGTTGTAAGCTTTGTTTTCACAAACACCTGTATTCATCATGTGATACTAAGTCTTGAATTTTGGCACAAGGGTGAACATAGTCCTATAGGAAATAAAAAGTAGAGTCATGTGGTATCTATGAAAATTATTTGGCCCTCTTAGCTACTTGACTTTATGTAATCAAGCAAAAATGCTGTGTTCTTCATTTTAAGACACTTAAAAAATAACAATTATTAATAAGAAAAATAAAAACAAAACACAAAACACCTAAAATAAAGGAAAATCCATGGTTCTGTATACTGCCTTAGGAGCCAGAAAAAGAAATGTATATATAGATAATCTACAGAAAGTGAATGGTGAGATATCACTTGGACCAATTGCATTGATTTAACAATCAGCAAATCATGGTTAGTTATGAAGTGTCTTGCAAGTAGTATGTTCTTTATCACTGTTAAAGCAGCTAATAATAACTTTTTGCAGTTACCCATCAAGAAACCACGACTCCCGTATTTCCAGTTTAAGTGGTTCTAGTGAGTAGAATCTATCCTTCAGGTGCAGAGATGGACAAATGACCTAGGTATGGCACAGGGCATTTCATATCCTTAGTACAGTGACTGGTTGAGCAACAAACATGTAACCTGAGCCCACACAATGGGTCGTTTACAGAAGAAAAGATTTCAGGATAGCATTATTCTTTCTACCAGGTTGCTACACTGGTGGAATATAAGCTTGGAACGATCAGAAGTCACGTTTGCCACACAAGGTGATCAGGGTCCCCCTACTTCCTGAAAATGAAGTCACCAGAGTCATGCAAAGCCTGAAGATTAATTGATCTTGTAAGCATATGATTTGAATCATTAATTCTAGCCATGCTAGAACCAGCCCTACCCCTAATTATTTTAGTCATGTAAGCCAGCATAAGTTGTGCTTCTCATATTTGCAATTGGGAAAAACAAAACAAAACAAAACAGAAAAACCTCAAATAATGTAGCAGCAATATACTGCTACATTAAATCTGATGATTTATTATATAAAATAAATAAGAACCCTAACTTACATCAATTATATCATTCACATTTACTTTTCCCAAAGACGTTCTTGTAGACTAGAAAAAAATGTAATGTTTGAGGTGTTCCAGGAACACCTATCAATTGAAACTGTTTTGTGTGCTGTGGCAGAAAAATAGCAAGGACTTTTGATCTGATGTAGTAGTTACCTAGTGCTGGTTCACATATTGTTAATGCTCATTGATGACATACTACCAATATGTGGAAAAGTAAGAAAAATAAAGATTATAAAACAAGTTATTCACAAAGCTAAATGTATTCACTTGAAAGAGCTCCTTTCCTTCTTAGATTATAAATATCCAGCTTTTTTAGTGGAATAATGCTCTTTTAATGCAATGATAATTTCAATAGATAGGCCTGTTTTTCTGCTTTTCAGTGTCCTTGTTTGGCATAAAAAAAGGTCAGTTTTTCTGTGCAGCACCTTCAATACATTAAGTTTGCTTTCCCTAGACTTAGAAAAGTCTGGGATCAACTGCTTGGAGTAATTTCCTCGAAAGAGTTTATGGTATCACAGCTGTCACTAGACATTTCTGCCAATCATGTGAAGTGAGTGAGTTCCTTTCTAAAGATAATGTTGAGAGACTGGTACTAAGCCGTTTGCTGACTTGGGGATAGAAAAGTATTGAAGATACTTACCAATGTATGCAGTTTCTAGAAGTCATTATTACCAGACACTGCTGCAGCTTTTGAAGTAGCTCTTGGAAACTGCTGATACTTGGAGCTACTCAGAGCCAGCATAAACTATCCCTGGGACAAAGTGAGTCAAGAAGCAGCTACAGGGAAATACTTCTGCCAGGATTTGTAGTTGCTAGAATAGGGACAGCAAATAAAGGACATGCTTCTCTCTCTTCCATCACCTGTAGTGGATATAGCTAATTCTTAAAACCCTTTTTCCTGCTGAGTACAGATACAATTTCACAATTTATTTCCATGAGAGTCACTAAAAATCCAATGGGAATAGCACCAAAGATGAACAGTACTTCTCATGGCAGGCCTAGGGCCAATATAGTGTGCCAGTTGCAAAGCTCTTAAGTTTCTGCTTCAAACACATTGTTTATACATTTCTCTGTGATGCTGGAATTGGAAACCACAAATTACATTTCTGATAACGGATTACCTCCATCTATTGAAGGGAGGAGGTAGGGATAAGGCAAGGCTGAAAGAGACAAAAGGGCACTTTCCTTGTTTGCTTTCAGATCCTGTCCATGTCGCCTACCTAACAAAGCTTCCAGTAGCTTCCAATTCTTTAGAATAACACCAGTTGAATCTAGTTAACAGTTTTCCCAACACTCACAGAGCCAGTCTTATCACACCCTCTCAGATACCAGCACCAGCACCCTCCCAAGTGCCTTCCCCAAAGTTCTGGCTTCTACCTCCTCAAGGCCTCTTCTTGGATCTGAGAAACATGAAGGAAAACCCCCTTTCCAAGGAATGAGTGTCGGCTCTGCAAGGCCTCTCTTTTAACTTTCCAAATTCTATAAATCCTACAATTTCCATCTGTTTTCTCAGCCTCAAGGGTGGTAGCTGATTTCCAGATAATTATAACTATTATTATTATTATAGCAATATTATTATGTATTGATTTCTGATGTGTCAGCAGTCGTGTATTAATCTCATAGATGTATTACAGTATATTTACTCCTAATGATGCTATGGGGTAAGTCCTACTATTATTCATATTTTAAAGATGAGGAAAAGGAAGCAAATAAAAGATCTTTGACTTGCCCATGGTAGAATGTAAGTTATCAGAAACCAGCATTAGAAACAGCAGTATAGAATGTTAAAAAGGGAAGGTTTCCTTGCCCAGAAATCTCTAGACTTTTCTCTTATCCCTGAATCACCTTTCCGGTGTAAATGACTGTGGATCAGATAGTTAGAGGCTATGGTAGTGGAATAGGAGTGATCTTTCAATATGCTTCTCATTGAATGCAGATAAATATTTCTTCAAAAAGACTAAGTAGATTAGACCTTTCAGAAAATTTGGAAAGAAATCTTATGTCCACTGGAGAGTATGTCTTCAGATAAAGATGAGTTCTACATCTATTGTACAAAAAGACAAGTGTTCTCCTCAATTATGGACACCTGGTTTCTATCCCAAATCTCTCCTTTCTAAAGTCTTCTGTTATTTGCTGTGGTTCTAAAAGTGAGTTGGTTGATAAATTGCAATGCATTTAAGTATAAAACCCTTCCTTGAATCTCAGAATACATATTGATAGTTTTAGTGTTTTATCCCATTAACACTTACACGTGCAGTGCTAATATCTTTATTCCAATAATTCTTGAATAGGGCTACCAATATTTACTCTATTTACACTTTGCCAATATAAAATATTATTAAGCAGATGTTACCATGGAGAGGAAACTGTTAAAAGTCTGCAAGTCCCAGTTAATAGTTCCAAAAATCTATATTTGTGAAAAACTGATGAGTTCCTAACCTTAGAGAATAAACTGAGTCAGAAAAGCATATATTTTTGTAGATTCCAAAATATACTGCAATATGTAAATAGAAAATCTTCATGGAGCCCTTAGACTGTCATAGTTATGTTAAGCATGAATTATCTTTAATTTTTACAACAATTCTAAGAGGTAGGTACTATCATATTTGAATTTTACACACTAAGGAAAGTCACATTTAAAACTGAGTCCTACAGCCATACTGTACCTTTTTTTTGCTTGCAAATAACTATCCTTCGATTAAATTCATTAAATCATTCAATAATTTTTGGAATTATAACACCAAAACATATTCTACAGGAATCAGTTTTTTCTTCTGTTTTATAAACCTTTGTGCTCTCTGGGTAGAGAAGTTGGTTCGGAGAACAGACTCCTCAGCTATTTTCAGATCTTATTTCCAAGTAAGAAATCTATTTAGAAACAATGATAAGGAGTAGCATTTCAAGAATTAATAAAATGTAGAGATACTAAAAAGAAATTAAAGGAAAAATATAAAGTAAAACTTTACTTACAGTAAAAAAGTTATATCATAATAAATTCTGATTCACTCAGTGTGAAATATTATTTTTCAAAGCTTATTTAATAAAGTATTAGGTTGGTGCAAAAGTAATTCTGGTTTTGGACCATGAATTTTAAATCATTATAACTAGGCTCAAACACATCTTTATTAATCAAAATAGAAATCATTACAATCAACACATTTTTGCCAACGAGAAATAAGTTTGTTTAGTCCTGTAGCATAAAAATCCGTGCTTCGAGATTCAATGAACTCTTGGAAAGCATTTTATACATCCTACTGGTTGTGGAAACATTTCCCCTTCACAAAGTTTTCAAGATGCTTGAAGAAGTGGTAGTCGGTTTGCTAGACGTCAGGTGAATATGGTGGATGAGGCAAAACTTTGTAGCCCAATTTGTTCAACTTTTGAAGCGTTGGTTGTGTGGCATGTAGTTGGGCATTGTTGTGGAGAATTGAGCCCCTTCCGTTGACAAATGCCAGCTGTAGGCGTTGCAGTTTTTAGTGCATCTCATCAATTTGCTGAGCATACTTGTCAGATGTGATGGTTTTGCTCGGATCCAGAAAGCTATAGTGGATAAGACTGGCAGCAGACCACCAAACAGTAACTGTGACCTTTTTTTGGTGCAAGTTTGGCTTTGGGAAGTGCTTTGGAGCTTCTTCTCCATCGAGCCACCGAGCTGGTCATTGTTTGTTGTCATATAAAATCCACTTTTCATCACACATCACAATCTGATCAAGAAATGGTTCATTGTTGTTGCGTACGATAAAAGAAGATGACACCTCAAAATAACTATATTTTTGTTTTTCAGTCAGCTCATGAGGCATCCCCCATATTGAGCTTTTTCACCTTTCCAATTTTCTTCAAATGCCAAATGGCCATAGAAGGGTCTATGTTGAGCTCTTCAGCAACTTATATAGTTGCAAGGGGATCAGCTTCGATGATTGCTCTCAACTGGTTGTTGTCAACTTCCAATGGCTGGTCACTGCACTTCTCACCTTCAAGGCTCTCATCTCCTTTGCAAAACTTCTTGAATCACCACTGCACTGCACATTCATTGGCAATGAGTATATTGTTGCTTTCAAAATTTACCAAGATTTGTAATATCACTGATAAGATAGAGGGTTCCTTCTTTCTTGTTTAATTCTTTGTACACACACACACACACACACACACACACACACACACACAGGAAAGCATATTGTGTGTATATTGGTGATTTACCTTTCTAATTTTCAGCATGGCACATTACATGACTCTCCTAAAACTTGGTGGAAGGCTTGCAATCAAAAATTGAAACAAAACATAACAAAACAAAATATGTTGCAAATTAAAATTGCTTGACCCTGTGTGTGTTGTGTTTATATTTTTTCAGATTTCAGCTCCCAATTTAAAAAAAAAAATCCACTCAAATTAGGATAACGTAAAAAAATACGTATTTACTTCAGATGTCAAGTTGTAATCCAGCTTTGCCTTGGTAGAGTGGGGAAAGATGCTTTAATTTTCCCCTGAGTCACATAGGTGCACTCAGCAGACACTGAGGGCAAACACCCATCTGGATGGTTAGATTTTAATCAGATTTGCCTGGTTCAGTGGTCTGCTCTTAGCTTCTCTTTTGTTTAGTTACTTCACTTCAATTTTGGTGCAGTCTCAGCACTAAAGGGAAAAGGTTTTCTCTGGGTTTGAGGTCAGACTATGTGAACTATTTGTTCTTATTTATAATTAATAACAAATAATATTGTAATTAATATAAGTGCATTTAAGGCCAACAGTATAATGTTAGATACATTTTGGAGAAGTCTCTGTTGCTATAACAGTTGGCAATGTCTATATTTAAATAATTCATATATGTTATTAAATAATCAAATATTCTGATATTATTTTAAAATCAGATGTCTTTAAACTTCTGAGTTACTTAGCGATGTAATCAAAGTTACTGACTGAATAGATATTTTTTACATTTTGGAAAATAGGAGATTAAGCTAAAAATAGATTTGATCAATGATATTTGGCTTTTTTAAAAAATCTCATGAACGTGAATATTTATATTAATTGATCGACTTTCTTGAAAGTGTTAGGTTCAGATCTCTATATATCTGATCTCTCTCTTTCTCTCTCTGTCTGTATATATGTATAATTATGTATAATATTTTCTTCCACACTCTTCTAACCCAAGGAACAAGTAACAATTATCAAGTAAGCCCCTAGAACCTCTTCACAATCAGGAATGTTGAGTGAACACACCTCTGAAAAACTATTGTTTATAAAACAGTTATTTACCACCTATTATATAATAAAACTGCTTAATCACCATTAATGTAACAGAGAATAAGACATATATAACCCGTTTCATTATATTATACTCCATATTGAGAAGCATAAAATTTATTAATGTTTTTACGTTACACTCAAAATCTCCCTTTCCCCTAAGACTGAAGCATATATGCCTAAATTAGTGGCTTTTGGGCCTGAATAGCCACTACACATTTCACGTACTAAGAATGGCTCCATTATTCATCCAGTCAAGCCTAGAAAGTCTGAATTTTTTATGCTTAAGTAGTCTTGTGACATAACTGATGGGAAATTTCTAATTAATTGATTGGTTGACTGATTGAGTGACAAGTTCTCTCTCCAATCACCAAGGTCACTAGGGTACCAAATTAAAATATAGCTGAGAGAAATCATCCCTGGAGGAGGGGCTAAGATGGCAGACTAGAAGCAGCCCACTCATGCTGCTCTCGAGGAGAGGATTGAAATTTGCATGTAAATGCTCACCTATGGATGGACCTTCTTGGAGAAAACATTGTAAATCATCACAGAAGTGACATGAGACACTTAGAGTGAAGGAGAGGGAGACCAGAAGGTACATGGGGGAGGCAGGCACATGTGGGGAAGGATAGCAGGTGAGAACCCTGAGATTCCATACTCCTCTCATGGACACTGCAACTCGAGCTGTAAGGGGATCCCAAGTACCACTGCAGACTTCTGGAATGATCAGGGAGCTGCTTGGAGACTGTGCAGTGACATTACACTGGAGAGCGGGCACAGCATTAACTCAATAGCTTCTATTCCTGGGTCACTGCAACTGACACCAATCTAAGCTCTTGAGTCTAGAGTGCCTGGTCTACACAGGGCTTGGCTATGCAGGAGCCACCTCCACATGGTGCCTGCTGAGCTGGGGAGGGAGCAGGGAGAGAAGACGCTCTCATGCTCCCTGTGTCTGGGAGCCAAGTGCCCACCAATGAGGGATTCAAACAGAGTAGATGCTGCAAACGCCACCTGAGAAGCCCCACTGCAACTGCCTCAGTGGGAACCATGCAGGGAGAGAGCCCCAGCTGTCTAGTGGCCCAGCCCCAATCCCCGCCCCTGTGTCTCCCACATTACTGCCCAGTCCTGTGGACTCACCCTCATGGATTCCAAACTGCCACCAGGGTCTACGTGGTAGGACCTGTCCATGCAGTCCAGTCCTCCACTACAGATGCTCTAGCTATGTGCCACCATTGCACCTGGACCTGGATGGAGCAAATATCCACAGCCCTGACACCTCTGGCCACTGCCTAGATCTCCTTGCTCAACTGTCACTGCCACCACTGCAGGGAGACACAGAGCAATCACACTTAATGATCACCTCCAGGGAGAGGCATTCACCAAGCCCCACACCCAGGCTTCCAACAGTGGCCTGGGGAACAACACGCCATTGGTCATGACGATTGTCCAGCACTGCTTGGACTGTGACAATAATAGGAGAATGGGACAACACAGAACAGCTATAGTATAAGCTATCAGTTCTTCTGCCCCAATCCTGCTGCATCAGTCTTTCAGAGTAAGACACAAAAGTGCCTTCTAGGGACATCTTCTCCTCACTAACCAGGAGAGTCCCCAGCAAAGGAGAACAGGTATACTGGAAACCCATCTGCCCTGAGCTGAGAGACGAGGTTTCAGATGAGAAGAAATGAGCCAAATAACTCTGGCAATATGTGGCAATATGGAAAACAAGCTACATCAGCCACTAAATATAGCATAGTCAAAGTGACTTCAGGGGAACAAAGAAAGGTACCACAGTGAGTTAAACTACAAGGAAAACCTACAGAAGATATAAAATTTAGAAATTCAGACTTATGTCATTTACAGAAAGAGGCTAACAAAAGGAATTTAACAGCAACTGACCAAATAGAATGCACCGACCAAGCAGGAATGACAGTCTGAGAGCCAGTCTGGGATGTCCCTGTTGCATCAGGAATTAAGTTTGATGCTAGATTGTGGGACCTCTGGACCGTATGTGTAAAGGTCCAGAAAAAATGACAGAGTGGCATAATCCTGCAGTTCTTTAACAAAAGGTTCAGAAATATTGCAGTTCTTTAATGACAGGTGGATCTCTGCCACAATGCAGCATTTGAATACCAGCCTTGGGTTTACTACTACTTTCTAGGCAAAATCTGAATATTTTTGTTTCCTAAAATAAGAATCTCATCTTCATGTCTTGAGAGTTATATCACTCAAGGAACACTAGTTTTAGTAAATCATGCCATGTAATTTTATTATAAGGTAGAACAGCAAAGCTTATTGTCTACCTCACCCAAGTGCCCAAGCTAGACACCTCCCTATTATTCTAAATTCCTTCCTCTGTTCAAACACATGGACATATAAATATATGATTGAAACACAGAATGATGATTCTTTCACTGAACTGTGAGTGGTCCCTATGAAGAAGGAATTAAAAGTGACTGATTCATCTCTTAATTGAGAATCTGGCATGGTTTTGGAATTATAGCACATATTTGGGAAATGGTGATAGATGGTTGGATTGAAATATCTGTATACATGCACATGAGGGTGGATGAATAGTTCATCATCGATAATCTACTAGTTTCAGGATTCTTCACTTATACCATCTAAATGGACAACTTCATATAACTACCTGGGGCATTTTCCTTTCACAGTTTCTGGAAGAGTGTTTTCCTTAATCAGATTAAGTTCCCTGAATGGTATTACATTCCATTAAAACAGTTATTAGGAGTGGAGTTTTATCTGAAGTTTTTAAGTCATGAATTCAATTTTGTTAATGTTTCTAATACCATTGAGATTTTCTATGTTAATTTTGAGTTAGTTTGTATAAGTTAAATTTTATATAAATTTGTTTATTTTTCAGTGTTTTAATTTATTGGCATAAAGGTATTTTATGGCATTTTTGAATTTTCAAAAAATTTATGTGTTAGATCTACAGTAAGTCCTCTTTCCATTCATAATATTGTTTATTGATGTCTTCTTGTTTCCCCTCCTCCAGGATCAATTTTTCAAAAGCTTTGTCATTTTGTAATATTTGCATTATCTTCTAACTAGCTTCTATCTTAACTAGCACTTTCTTCCTTTTCATTTCTTTCAGCTTATTTTGTTGTTTCCTTTATAATTTTATTAGCTAGCTATTTACTTGTTAATTTTCATCATTTTTCCTTTCCAGTATAAGCATTAAAGATTAAATTGACTTCTAAATACCACTTTAGCTATATTGTATGCATGTTGATATGTGATGCTTTCATTATTTCAATTCTAAATATTATCTACTTTCTATTAGGAGCTTTTCCTGGACTCCAAAGTTATTTAGAAGCTTATTCCTCAATATGTGATATTTTGTTATCTTGTTATTGATTTCTAACTTAATTGCATTGTGTTAAAATAATATATTCTCTATGATATAGGTATTTTGAAATTTGTTGGGACTAGTTTTTATAGCTTTCTATGTTATCAATTTTTATTAAATTGTGTTTAAAAAGTACAGGACTATTTTCTAGTTGTTAGAGGCACTAACTTATATACATTGAATAGTTAAAACTTGTAAATTATCTTATTTAAATCCAAATCTTTCATAGCTTTATTGTATGTTAGGTTATTTTAATCAACCAACTACTGAGAGGGGTATGACAAAAACTTCTACAATCATGATATATTTATTTATCTCTGCAGTTATGTTGGTTTATATATATATATATATACACACACACATATATATGCATATATGTGTATATATATAGAAAATAATGTCTTTAGATCCACTGAAGTTTAGATTTTTTTTTTTTCCTCCTGGTGGAATTAGAACTTTTATCATGATATATAACCATTTTACCTCCAAAAATGTTTTTTTGTCTTAAATTTCTTGTTATCTGCTATTTATATAGTATAACTATTTCTGTTTTTTTTTTTTTTTGTGGGATGAGAAAGCATTACATTTTTCTGGCATGTATTTTTTAATTCATTTATTTTCAAACTTTATGTGTCCTTATGTTTTAATAAGGCATTTTGCAAATTTGCTAGATTTGTTTTAAATCCAGTCTGATCATTTTTGTCTTTTAACTAACAGGTCAAATGCATACACGTTAATTATAATAATATATTTATATATTTGTATTTATTGCAATTTTATTTAGTACATCTTAATTTTTCTATTTTTTCTGTGCTTGAGTTTGTTTTGTTTTGTTTTGTTTTTAAGGGACCAGTCTCGCTATGTTGCCCAGGCTGGTCTTGAACTCCTGGACTCTTAGCCTCTTGAGTAGTGGTGCTGACAGGCACACACCACCACTTCAGACTTTGTAAGTTGTATGCTATTTAACTAGCTTGTAGTAGTGACTCAAATAATATACTGTTTTCACATTGTAATAGTACACCTCTGTAATACAAACTTTCTGTCCTTTTCACTCCTAAATTCCATAGTGTGTCACTGTTTTACAATACGATGGATGGTGGTATTTCTGACTACTCTCAAGTAAGCTTGCACTTGAAAAAGACCTTTTTAAAGATGTATTACACATTTATTTAGTTCAGTGTTCGTTTCTTTTTTCTTTTTTGTCTGAATAAGCAACACATACGTTATGAATTGCTATGTAGGATTTAGGTACAGTCCGGAGTTGAAAAAATATACTAACACTAATTGGCCCCCAAAGGGTTCAAATCCATGATCTTAGGCTCATTAGCTCTGGGCATCTAAGAAAGATAAATATAACAATAAATCCATTATGAAGCAGGAAAACAACATTAGGAATTTAAAGATTTTAATTTGTTGACTTTGAAAATTGAAGAAAGGCAGTGATACAACTTTCTTTTTAGTGCTGAATTGTTTATCCTTCATAATTTAATTCAAATAATAATTTGGTGTTTACTTAAGCCTGATAAAATTGCCACTGGCAAGAAGTGATGCATTTGTACAGCGGGCAGATGTGTGCATGTAAGTACATATATAAACCTCGTTATCTTAACATTATCAAAATGAAAGATAGTTCTTTCATTATTTTCCGTAATTTCAAAGAAATGGTTTCACAGTCACTTATTTTAAATACATTCTTCACTTTCTTCCTTGTTAATTTAGTACTCAGCAATTTGTTTGTAATGGGCACAAGTCACGTGGATAAAGTTCAAGACTATATTAGGTAGGGGGGAAATAAAACTTAGCATCATATATTGTTTTTGCTTCATAAGTATAAATTGTAGGTGTTATATGTATGTTAATCAACTGGTACTAATCAACTCCCAGCTAGGGCTTCCATGGCAGGAGAATTGTCATTAGTACCTAATGCGATTCCAATTTTATAAACATTATGAGCTGTGTGAGCATCTGTTTTCATCTTCTTCCTCCAATTCCTTTCAGCTGTTTGTGACTCTGGCAATACTTCTCTTGTATGTTATAGTCACAGTTATTTTCCTGTTTCAGAGGATTTCTGAAGTTACAATCTGATGTATTATAACACAATATGAAGCAGTATAATGTTGTGCTTGACACCATTTTGGGGGAGTAGGGAAAGTGTTGAATAGAGCTATTACATGTACAGACTTCGACGTTTGATAGCTTTGCTTCTATTTCCAGATCTGTTACTTATTATCTGTATAATTTAAAACAAATTACTTAATTTCTCTGTGCTTATTTTTCCTTATATGCAAAATATAGCAAGGCTTATCATATGAGAATAAATAATGAAGCAGCACACATAAAAGTGTTTGGCAAATAATAGTTGCACAATTATGTAAAAAAATGTTGAAATAAAATGTTAGTTTATATTGCACATCTAGTTTCCATTCTGTCTTATATAATTCTTTTGATGTATCTTGAAAGTCACATTATCTTAAAAAATCTAAACATGCTTAGAAAAAATTTCCCATTTTTTCTATTCCACTGGTACTTTCAATTTCATTAAATATTTATTTTTCAGAATGATAACTTTACATGTATTCGTTGTGAAAAGTCAATTTTTAAATGAAAGTTTATAAGTACAGTATGTCAAATTTATGACAATGGTAAAGTGCAAAAGGGAGGGGGAGTAATGGGAAGAGATTGGTCAATAGATACAAAGTTAGATAGGAAGAAGTTCTGGTGTTCTGTTGCATAGCAGGATGACTAGAGTTAACAGCAATGCCCTGCATATTCCCAAATAGCTAGGAGAGAGTTTTTTGAATGCTCTTTTCACAGAGAAATGATAAATGTTGAAGGTGATAGATATGCTAATTATCTTGATGTTATCATTACACAACGTACACTTGTATAGAAGCATCACATTGTACCCTATAAATATGTACAATTATTATATGTCAATCATAAACTCAAAAAACTTACCTAGGCCCTTTATTTTTTATGTATACCTAAGTCATAACAATTTCTGAGAAATATAGAAGCCCACTAGGTTATTTTCCCTCAGATTTTTAATAGGTTAAGTCACATATCCTCAGAACCTTGATACTAGGCATTTGTTTTTTCTCCAGGTAGGTAAAGCTTGGTTATGGCTACCATTGCTAAATCATAACCTGCTAAAGCAAAATCTCCCTGTGAATTCTAGAAAACATAGAAATGATAAACTGAAGGTCTCATGTCTGCATCCAGTTTGGCATTTTGGCATATGATTTACAATATGATGGAGAATAAGAACATACATACAATATATAAAAGTTCTGCACAGAAGAATGGTAGGGGGTGGGTTCATCAATACAGAACGTAACTATGCAGCTGGATGCACCTTGATAACTGAGAAGCAAACCCCGGTGACATACATCACACTGTTGTTGGTGCTAAAGCAATGCATTTAGTCAACTTGAAAGAAATTTGGGAGACAATTTTCTAATGATTACTTTTTCCTCTTATCCATTAATATCATATCAACAGATAGAGAAAACATTTTCACAAAAGACTTTTCAATTTTAAATAAGAAAAGGTAAAAAATAACCTATTTTTTGTTTTTTCTTTTTTTTGCTATGTAAAACTATCTTTTCCGTTATCAAGTATATATTGTCTTGTCATATCAATTCACAATGCTTTAAAAATACTCATATTTTTATGTTTACAGTTTCTGTGTTTTTATGTTCATAGTTCAATACTTTAAAAATGAAAGGTTCACTTATTCTTTAGCAAGTGATACACATGCAATACAGCTCAAGTACCTGATCTGCTTACCATCATGTACTTTTTAAATAAATTTCAAAAAGGCTGGCCAGGCGCGGTGGCTCACACCTGTGGTCCTAGCATTCTGGGAGGCCGAGGCAGGTGGATCCCTCAAGGTCAGGAGTTCGAGACCAGCCTGACCAAGAGCAAGACCCCGTCTCTACTAAAAATAGAAAAAAATTATCTGGACAACTAAAAATATATATA
>NW_012147853.1:241153-243723 GCF_000956105.1 Propithecus coquereli
ATTTTTGCTTTATATATTCTTTTTTTTTTTTTTTATTTTTTGGTGCTATTTTCTCACTGTGCTTTAGATGCCAAATGATTATTCTAAAGTTTGGGTATCTTCAATTGAGAACAAAATATGAATTGTGAGAGATAAATCATGGTTCAATCTTTGATCTTTGTCTACAGTTTTTCATAGCAATTATCTTTTTATATTAGATTTCTTTACATATTTTTAAAGTCTTACTCAACAGACTAAATCTTGATTTAAGCCAGCACTAATAGACCTTTCTGCAATGAGGGGAATGCTATATATCTATTCAGTCCAATATTTTATCCACTAGCCTCATTAAGCTTGTATACATGGGAAATGTGGCTAATGTGACTGAGGTACTAATATTGATAATCTATTTATAATTTCATTTATTTTAATTTAATTAATTCACATAGCCAGATCTAGCTAATGGCTACTACTTTTGACAATACAGATTTAAACATTTCTTACGTGCCAGGAAGGTATTGTTAAAAAGTTAAATGCCCCTCGATCAGAGAGCTCCAATATATTTATCTACAAATTTAACTACAATCAACTTATCTTTATCTTCCTCACTGTAGCTTTTATATGCTCCTTTATCAAGGATATAGTCAAGAATTTTCTTTTCATTTTTTTTGGTTTGTTTTTATCTGCCTTCCTGATGCTGTGAACATTCAAATATCTATGTTATTCAGAATTCCCAATGCTTATGACTCCATAGAAAGAATTGTCGGAAACATAGTCTCTTTTACTTCCTCCTGGAAACTAGATTAAAGTGCTGACATAAATTCATTTGGCAACTTGATATGTGAGAGGTCTTCTTAGTTTTATGATTACAGATTTGAATACATCTTTGTACTAGCACAGTGCAAACTTTCTTTGTCTTCTCATTTAATTTACATAAACAAGTTATCAATAGCTAGACTTGGTGCATGAAAGATCACTTTAAGGCCATATATCTGAATACTATAATTTATTATAGAAATACATAGACAATTGCTAATCTCTGGTCTTTAAAGTACAGGAAAGCCTTGCCAACTGTAGGTGGACTGATTTCTTAAAATCATAACTTACTAATCCTGGATGGAGTTTCCCTATAATTGAAAATTTTAGTTTGTCTCAGTTAGCAATGGGGCACATATCTTATACAATAACAGACACAAGCAAACAAATAAAACAAAATAAATAAATAAGTAAATATGGATGAATGAATGTTTTCAGTATCTTTTCCTTCTTCCTGTATCCATAACCTTTGTAACGTGACTTTGCAAATCTCCCCACAAAAAGGTGACATCTATTTTCTTCTCTGCTTAAATCAGGGCTGGCTTTGACTAACAGACAGTAGCATAGCAGAGGTTGTGCTTGTACTGAGCCTATGCTTTAAGTGTCCTTGTGTATTTTTGGTTGCTCTCTTAGAATCTTGATCAGTCACTAAGTGAACCAACTCAGGCTACCCTGCTCCTTACATAGAAGAGAGACTAGGCGTATCAGCTGAGGCCATTCTAGATCAATGAACCTTAGCTGACCCAACAGCAAACAACAGAATGGTGAGCAGAGCAGAGGTGTGCAAGGCCCCCTAAATATAGGCTCTCTTACTCCCTTGCACACAATAGGAGGTCGATAAATATTGGATGAATGAACGAGTATAGTTTTCTTGCTTAATCTTCCATTTGCATGTAGAATAAAATCAGAACTCCACACTGTGGCCTATGAGGCTTGCATAATGTAGCTCTCTTCCTCCAATTCACACCTCATCTCACACTATTTTCCCAAATGGTACTTTTTTTTACCATTCCAAAAAGGGCAAGCCCATTCTCACTTCTGGACCCCTTTGCTGTTTCTCTTTCCCTTATTGTGGTTGGAATCTCACTTATGATCCTATCCTCTTTCTGAATACCAGAAAGGCTTTTCCAGTGTTAAATGCACTACAGCCCAGCCACGCCTTTGGTCACTATCATGTTATCATCTTTATATACCTTCTTAACTTTTTTACTTAATTAAACCCATCTTGTTTCTTATTTATTTTGCTTATTTAGTATTTGTTCCCCATTAGAGTGTAAATTCATCAGAAGATTTTTTTTGTCATGTTCACTATTTCACAAACTGCACTTAAGAACTTAGACCAAGGAATGGCACTTAGTAACATCAGTATGTAACAGATAAATGAACGTACAGCATCTAATGTCTCTAATTGATTAAAGAATAAAAAACACCCAATGTACTTAATTATTTTCTGGATTAATTATTGCTATAATTTGTAACATCAAATAATGTTTTTGTAACCTAAAGCTTTTAAGTTTAATCCCCCCCAACCCTCCATCAACATTGCATTAAAGAAATTAAAGCAAAATCCTCTTTAGAGCAAGGTAGAACTAGAGCAGATGAGGGACATCAATTTAGTTTTGTATGATCAGAAGTGGTTGGCCAAGTGGTAACAGCCAAAAAAGATGAAATCCAGCTGTCTTGTGGGAAGCCAGAAAAAAGAAAACCAATTTGTGCAGCAAAATCGCTTAAAAGCTACATAATTGGAGATGCCAGGTGCCTTTGAAGGGTTGTGG
>NW_012147853.1:243913-245993 GCF_000956105.1 Propithecus coquereli
ATTCATATTCAAATGCCTCAATTTCCAGCTAATATAATACCAGTTTTTAATGAGTGCAGGCTGAGAAAAAAACAAGGAGCTGAAGAACTAATTATTTTTCAAAATAACATTGGAAATGTTTCACAGAATATTGGGCCCAGCAATCCTGATATCACTCACACACACACACACACACACACACACACACGCATGACATTCCTAGAATTTTTGTTCTATTATTACAAAGAAACTATCAGACTCATCAATCAATGTTTTGTTTTTAAACTGTTCAATATCTTTTTTTTTTATTTCTGCATATTATGGGGGTACAAATGTTTAGGTTATGTTGCCCTTGTCTCCCCACCCAGTCAGACCTTAGGGAACTACATGCTATGGTAACCCACATGGGTACTGCCAGTTCAATGCCCAGCCACTTTACATGATATATTGGAAGTGAAGCCACAGGTTATTATTTTCTTCCTCTCTTTTCTTGTCTAGTTAGCCTGCCACATTCCCAGTGTTATGTCTTGTGAATCCTCTTAATCCCGAGCGTATCGATCACACTATTGGTGACTTATAATGGTGCCAAACATTGCTGTGTGGCACATGAAGGAGGTGTACTAACAAACTCTTTGATTTGAAAAAAAAAGATAATAATAATATCTTTCTATGTGTTCTTCTTAATTTCAAAGTGTAAGTCTCTCTTAATTTTTGAAAACATTTTTGATTTATAGAATTTATTTTTATGGCATGAGATAGGACTCTAAATTAATCATCTTATTTAAAAAATAGCCAATCGTTTTAACATCATCCACAGCATGATATAGAGTCATGCATTGCTTAACGATGGGGATAAGTTCTGAGAAATGAGTTGTTGGGTGATTTCCTTATTGTGTGAACATGATGTGTTCTAACACAAACCTATATGCCTACTACATACCTAGGCTATATGGTATAGCTTATTGCTCCTAAGCTACAACCCTGTACAGCATGTTACTGTATGAATACTGTAGGCAATTGTAACACAATGGTTAGTATTTGTGTATCTAACCATAGAAAAGGTATAGTAAAAATATGTTACTATAATCTTATGGGACCACCATTGTATATGGGGTCCATTGTTGACAGAACGATAATTATGTGACATATAATTCTGTATTTTTCCTATGGTTATGAAAAGCATATATAGCAACATTTAAAAATAATGAAATATACAGTGCTCTTTATTATAAATGCCATAGATCCAACAAAGCATTTTGCTGATATTTTCTGGACTCTACTATCTGCTGATAATGAGTGCAATCTACCCTTGGTTAGACAAATAGAGTTGCATCTCTATCTGCTCACCTTTTTCCCAATAAATTTATTGTTATTAAATCTGATATTTGTTTTACTATAAATCACCACACTTGTGTAAAATATAGTCCTTAAGCTGAAATCTCATTCAGCTCCAGCACTAATTTCAAGCTACCAATGAGATGTCACTGAAGGTGGATTGAGTTGAGATGCACAGTGGCACATATGTACTGCCTCCATACAGACACAATAGATGCAAATAAACTCAACACCATAAATTATGGTATAATGTTGCAAAACAATTAGGAATTTATAAGTCTAGACTATTCCATTTAAAAATATATAATTTATTTAATTTCAAGTTTGTATAATTCACTTTTTAATGTGTACCCTTTTTAACAATGTGCTTGCAAAATGCCTGAAAAGTTAACATTTGATTCTGATAAACAGCACTAGCTGACTCTAGCAAACTATTGGCCATGACGGAACTTTTTGCAGTGATGGTCATATTCCATATCTTGTTTTGAGTATTGGTTATATGGATGTATTCCATTTTAGAATTTATTCATCTAAACACATAAAAATACATGTTGAAATTTCTGTTAGACTTCCACTGAATATATGTTTTATGAAGAAGTGAGAAGAGAGTCAACATTTTAAAAATATTGATTATTTTCATCCAGGAATATCATCTGTCTGTTCTTTTATTTTTGTTAATTTTGTGAATGAAAGCTTTTGTTTGTATGTTCTTTCCTGATTTTTCAGAACTATTGATCCAAGATTATATTTTTATTTTACTGTTTTC
>NW_012147853.1:246043-247802 GCF_000956105.1 Propithecus coquereli
CAAAAAAACTGCTAGTTACCACATCAAACATTGCTATTTTTCTTTGTGTACATAAATCCTAAACTAATAAAATATGATTTTCATAATTTAATCAAGGGCTGAAAACAAAGAGGAAGATTAATATTTTGGAATTAGGTTTTCTTTATTAATCTAACAGCTTTTTTAACATAAGAGTCTTACTTTGAATTACAAAACATACAGATTTTTAAAAACGATTTTTGATCATGGTCAATATATGGTGCCTTAAAACTCTGTAAGAAGGAACATTTCTCCCTTTTTAGAAAGAGTCCTTATGACATCAACTTTCCTTATATTTATTATTTCTAGTCCTCACAGTAACCTTTTAAAATAGGCATGTGTGTTTTCATTTTGCACACAAGAAAATGGAGGTTCAGAGAGATGAAATTGATTGTTCCAGGTCACATAGCTAGTAAGAGGATTTGTGTTTCCAGCACATTCTTGAGGAATTCCAGAGCCCACTTCTTTCCTCCACACCACATTTCCTCTCTGTTGCAATCTATGAATAAATTGCATATGAAATACAGTAGAGGAGAGTTAACAGAATAACACAAAGCCAGTGAAAATAAGATAGAAAAGAAGAATGCTGATATGAATGAGGAAAAGCAGTGGAAATCAAAAGGATAGGAGAGAAGTTAATGGTAGTGCACACTATTATTTTTGCCATTGACACGATTTCTGGACACAGTCCTGATTTAGGTTCGAACAGCATTCCTCCCTGAGTTGCAGCCTAGGTAGTAGCTAGTAGCTTTGGGTAAGCTGATTCCAGTGCAAGCAGTATATGTGGAGCACTTGACTCAGAGTTATGTCAATCACATACTTTATTCACTCAGCCTTCATGATAGGTAGGCCAATCAAAGCAATTAAAATCAATTCAGGAAAATCAAGCCTTTGTTGAGCTCTATGTTTGCTTTCCCTGATGAATTTGGACTGTAAGGTGTGGAAAACTTTGAGTGCCTTGTGGAGCTTCTCTGATAATAAAACTGATCGTATGAAGGGGAGCCACAAGATGAATCTTTGTGACTTCATTTGACCCCATTTCAGCCTGCATCTAAATCCTAATGTACCCTTGTGTTTTCAACTATGGGGATTCTTCCACTTTTTGTGTAAGCATCTTGGATTTTTCATAGGTAAATGACAGTTATCCAAAGTCTATATTTTGCTGATTTCTCTATTTATGTCTCCATCTGTATAATGAAACGAGTATAATTCATAGAAGAACGAATCTCTGGACAACAACATTATCTCACAATACAGTAGAGGAGACTATCGTGTGACTTTGTTTAAATAATCTCTATATTCATCCTATATCCTGGTAGAAATATTGAAGTTAGGGGACTTAGACCATAACTTACTTTAGGAGGAGCCTCTCACTAACCACAATATGTTTTACTCTGTCAGATACATCAATACTTCCAAATAAAGTTTTCTCATGATTAGCAGATCACAAATAAATAGTATCTTCTCTATTTCTACTGTGCCTGTACATTCTGTTTTGCTCAAGGGTGTCATTATGTATACCTATTTTTCTAGCATAATTACTAATTCTGCCTTCTTTCCTCTCAAAATGGTTCCCAGTTGCATGAAAAATTATGTACTCAACTATTGCTAATAGTCCCACTATAGCATTGAATCGTTAAACATTAATGATAACTACCTTTGTATTTATTATCAGATATATGTGTCTAATGTTCATGATACTGTATTATTACTTTTTTATATATGCATTTCACATTGGTAC
>NW_012147853.1:259039-260089 GCF_000956105.1 Propithecus coquereli
TATTGCACACACATACTACACCAGACAATGCACTGAATATATAATAAGAAAATTATGAAGATAGAAGAGTTTTAGGGGTATGAGGTATAAAAACATGTATAAAAAGAGACAATGGACAGAGGCATGTGGAACTTACAGATACAAAGGAGGGTATGACCTCTGTCTAGGGGAATGGAAGAGTGCCTCAGCATGATGTCACGTTTCACCTAAATCTTCATAGGTAAACAGGAAATTTTATGTTAGACTTATTGGTGACTGGAAGTAGCTATAGTAGGGAGACAGACTGAAATTGGAAAAATTATGGAAACTTGAAAAAGTGAAAAGTGTCATTGAAGGATAATTCAGCATATATTACAAAGTTACAGGAGCTGAAACTGGAAAGGCTGATTATGGTCACACATTGAAAGGCCTTACATGCCCTCGCAAACATTTTAGAGACTCAAAAGATCATTGCCTTTTTAATAAGGCAATGTTAAGTTTGCAAGGTCCCCAGTAGAATTATATGCAGAGATATAGAGACACAGTGTAATTTACCTGAAGAATTACAAATAATTCAGTATTAGTGATATATAGATAGTGAAGTAAGGAATGGAGGAACATAGATGGATAGATAGATAATAGCTTGTACCCCTAAGGAACTTGGAATTTTAGCCCATAAGTGATAGTGTCTTAAATAGGATTTATTGATTGCAAACAACAAAAACTGAATCCGGATAACTTATCCAGAGGATAAATTTATTAAAAAGATTTTGTGAAGTTCCTAAAATCGTAATAAATCTAGAGAACTTGGTCAGAGGAGAATAAAACCTAAATAGTTCCTGGGATCTAGATCCCAGGTACTTGCAAGAAGTCTTGATTATTGACACTAGAAAAGAAATGAAGTTTAAGTTTTTGTTCCACTTAGTTCATTATTCAAAGTCTCAGGAATTGTTTTGAATAAACTAACTAGCTAAGGTCACTAAGCAAATCCTTTAAGGAGATACTCTTGCTTATTGTTCCTTCAAGTCTGCACAAAACAGAGATGTCTCCCTAAAACAAAGTTGGGAATCC
>NW_012147853.1:260139-262799 GCF_000956105.1 Propithecus coquereli
ACTGCTTGGAAGCAGATTTAGAGGGCAGCTAGCCAGAGTAGAACAGAAGGATGAAAGGTGCCAGGAGAAACACCCTCTAGTGTGTGTTGCCATTTTGAGAAATGTTAGAGTTTCAATATAAATGGAAGGCTTAAGTCATGAAAAGTCTATTGAAAGCTAAGAAAATTATAGAAGAAGGTGATTTGTATTGACAAGACAAAACAAGTGTCTGGGTAAGAAAGAAAATGTAATCATATTAATAGCTCAATTATCAATATTATTAACAGAATTATAATGTAAACATGAGCCATTAACAAGACATATAATATTTTCACATTCAGAGGATGGGAGTAGGCAATTAATGTTTATGGGAGAGAAGGAGTGGTGAAAAAAAGCGATCTTTACCTTGTACATGTAGGCATAAAATATAAATATTTTTCATTTTACATTTTTTACAGATTTGACAGCCTCACAACCCCCAATTGCCCTATCCTTAACTACTTCTCCTAGGGTATGCTAAATGTGCATGCTTATTTAGTGAAAATCGATCAAAGTCACAATTGATCTGAGGGAATGCATCACAGATTTACTTGCAGGGACTGATGGAAGCGCTGCTTCATGCACTGTATTCATTCCCGTTTTTCACAGCCCATTGAAATCTACACTGCTAATGAGGGACAAACACTTTGAAGATAGTGAATGGGGAAAAACAATGAACATATCATGTGTAATGTTGCACACACCATGGAATATAACATAATATCAATAAGTTGCTTGTTATGTATATCTGCCTGTTTCAAGACATTATAACCACCCTGTTCAAAAAGTCAATATATCATATACTATTTTCAAAAAAAAAAAACAAGACAGAGAGACAGTCATAGCTCTTCAAGAATGTTATTTAGGAAGATGACAGTAAAAACAAAAGAAATATTTTCTTCAAATATTTTTGAGCTGGGAATCAGTATAGGAGTAGCATGGAGAATGGATACATGTTTTATTTTATAAGCCTTATAAGGACTGTTTGACTTTAAAACAATATGCATGTATTGCTTTGATAAAAATTAAAAGAAATAAAGCCAAAACCTTTCTCTCTCTTTACTTCATAGAAATTCTTTTGCAATTGAGTGTTAAATGTGAGTGTCTTTGGGCTCATCTACCTAAAAGTTATCAAATATGTGTATGTTTGATTTAATCTGATATCTCGATTCAGTATATTTTCGAACTGTAAAATTGAGGGAGACTGCCAATCTAAATTACCCTAGCTATTATACTTTTGAGACATCATCTGATAATCTAAATACCTCTTATATCTATTACTTTTAAAATTGTGATAAAATCTTATCATTGGCTAATTTCATTACCAACATTTTAAATCTCCTGTGACCTAGTGGCCTCATTTCAATTATACCCGACACAATTTCAAATTTGACAAAATAGTAGTACTTATCATTTATTTCCAACACAATACTTTAATGACTTATTTCTTGTAAGTTTTAATGATTAGCTAAGCTCATGAGCATTAAATATAAATTAACTACTAGGTCCTAAAACCAGATAAAAATGATTAGTAAGAAAAGGAAAGGCCCAAAGGGCAATTAAGCAATATTTTTCCTACAGTGATGAGTTTATCATCTCTTTTACGCTCTTTAGAATTTGCATAGTAAAGTCTATAAAAATAAAAAGTTTCAGTTTTTTTCTAGAAATCCATATAATATGGAATTCTCTCCAATATATTTAAAAGCATATAATTTTATAGTATGGCATAGGCACATGGTTCTTCAGAGAGTAAAAGAAAATAAAATGTAAAGTATTATCTGGAAAAAAATGCCTAACAAAATTTTTCAAACAGAAAACTATAAATGATATATATGTCCTAAAAGGAAATAATGGTGTAGCCAAAATAGAGGCTTATAGTCTGCTATAAAAAAACACCTTAAATAGTCTTCAGTGAGAAATGTGTCCTGTTTAACATGTGTAGCAGAAGATGTATTTAATGCACTGAAAGTAAATGCACTGAAAGAAAAAAAATACAGGGTGAATTGTAAATTTACTCAGTATGACCATCTCATTTCTATTACTATGTATGTGAAGTTAAGTAAGTCAGACACTGTATTGACTGTATCGATGATATTTTCTTATCAACAGTATATATAATTATGCCCAAAAGGTTAAGTCAGTGATGAGGCAAATATGGAAAAATGAGGCTACAGGCCCAAATATCATTTTCTTGGACTTTAGTTTTCTTTCAAATATTGTATAAACCAACCAGGTAAATAAACAAAAAAAAAATGTTGCAAACTAATTAGAAAATATCACTCTTTGATATAAATGAGCAATTTCCTTTGGAGCAGTAGACAATAGCATAAAATATTGGTAAAAGTAGAAGTTCCAATTTGAACAGACCTGATTTGGGATTCCCACTTGACCCTCCTCTATTCAAGTGCATTTGGCTACTCTTCTTATTTCTCATAACTCAACACTATAATTTTTAACTATATGGACAATAAATAGTAACCTGCTGACCTTTGCTGTGCCTGTTGAAGAACTGCTCTACATAGGGCTATTTTATATAGTGTTTTAAGGGGCAAATGAAGCATTTTATGTAAAGCACTTAGAACCCAGTGCCTGCACCTATAACATAGAGCTAAATAAGTATCAGTAATCTAGAGTGTATTTAA
>NW_012147853.1:274955-275631 GCF_000956105.1 Propithecus coquereli
TAGTAAAAAAGTAATATAGTAATTATACTGAAAAGTCATATGGACACATAACTAGATCTCAGTTTTTAGCAGTACTATCAAGAATTTGGTCTTAAAAATAATATATTAAATAGGCTAGTACTTGATAGTTTGATATTGTTTTCAAAAATTATGAACTTGTAATATGTATTATGTACACACATGAAAAATCTAACAATTAAAACATTTTCCTCCCAAACTCATTTCTTTCTAATATTAGAAAAACTTAAAACTTTGTTAGGAAGAAAATTCTTTAGATAGACTTTTAATGATGAGAGCAGGTGTACAATGAAACATACGATATAGCTCTTTGTTTTATAACCTCTAGAATTTCTACATTGGAGGAAAAATCAGCCCCTTCCCTTACTTGAATACAAGTTATAAGCTAGTTTGTATTTCCACTTCAAAATTCTTGGCCATTTTAACTGACTCTTCATGCCTGTTTCGCATCCTTATCTTTAAAAGTAACTTTTTCCAAAGAGCACAGGAAGTTGTAGAAACTGAAAGACCTTTGAGTCCTTCCATTTTACAAATGTGAAAACTGTGTTAGAGAAGTTAAATTATTGGCTAAAGTCACTCATCCCATTAACAAGAGAGATTGGGTAGATTATCATTATTTTTGTTCAATACAATCATTTCCTCTTCAATGCAAGTAGAT
>NW_012147853.1:275681-276544 GCF_000956105.1 Propithecus coquereli
TACAAATTTTTTAATATCCCATTAATTTTCAGAATATACAATGTTAAATTTGAACTTTTTTCCCTGATTAAAATGAAAATGACTAAAATTTAGCTTTCTGTTACCACTTTGCAAAAGAAATCATGAAATTCAAATCTTTTCATTATTTGAAATTAAATATACAACCCTCAATGGGTCAAATTGATAAACCACAAAAAATGATACACATGGTTTTGTCCTAAAATAAGATTTAACTCACAAAAAAGCTTTGTGTTATCTATGTTATGACTTGATGCATTCATATATTCTAAAGGACCATATCCACTACTGAGGAAATTAAATGCTAATTAGTTAAGAAAATGAAGTAATTTTCTGAAAAAAGTTATAGTTTAAAGTTGAAACCATTGCCCCTGAGTCAGCCAAATCTATTTGCCTCTTTCATTACCCCAACAATTGTAGGAATCCCTATTGTGATTCTAATCATTGCAATTCCTAGTATTCTCTTCAGGAATATGAAAATCTCATTTATTAAATGAAAATTACATTTCTAGAATACTTTGAGCAGGAGAGAAGTTATTTTTATTTTAAATTTATCTTTTACTACTTTGATCTTTCTTCATTTAGTCAACATTACCAATTTGTACTTAACACATGAAGTAATAGGAAATTTCTACACTCTATCACCGATTCTGAGTAATTTTAGAATTTAATCACTTTTTTTTAATGTATTAAACAACTGATCATCCTCTGCCTCATCCAACAAAGAACAAAACAATTAACTTAGAACATCTATTCATGCTAAAAGATAAACTGCGATTATAATTTTCAGAATTTTATTGAGTCTTACAACATATTAACATTATGAAACACCTAAAAATGGGACT
>NW_012147853.1:276594-277514 GCF_000956105.1 Propithecus coquereli
AATTCCCAAACCCCATAGGAGATTTATGGAATCTTTGAGAGATGGGTATGAAAATAGACATTCTTCAAAGTTTTCTGGGTTATTTATGAGTAACAATTGAAAACACACACACACACACACACACACACAATGAATTTCACCATCATCTAATAGAGTTTTCTTTCTCCTCACCTCCTGATATTCTTGGAAACGACTGAGATTATTCATTGAAATATAATCTCAATCTTCCAATGGAATTAACATCCTGAGAAACATTAATGTCAGAATAAGGGAACTCATTAATTTCTCGTGGGAAAATGATTTTATAGAATCTAGGATGTGCAGAGATGTAGCCATTAATATGAGCCAGGCAGCCATTTTAAAGACAAAGTCTAAAAGAAATGCAACTAGTTTAGAAGGTACGATAAATCTAATCTCTGCTTCAAATTAAAATCCTTCTAATGGTGGCCTTATTTTTTGCACCATTATAGTTTCCTTAAATAAATGATACAAATATTCTTTGTGTCATCTACTCTGCAGGTTCCCCTTTCTTTGAAGTGCTGCACTCTTTGAAATTTCACCCAGTTGGGCAATTCACTCATGCAAGAGGTGAAAATCGAAGTGGTTTTGCATGTGTTTAAAACACAAAACTGGCTGTCAAAAAATCAATCACAATTTAAGAGTGTATCATGATGTGTAAAAACATAAAAATAGAAGTTATTGCTTCAGTTCTGTTTGGTTTTCGGACTATGAAACAGGAGTTTAAACATAAATTCTCTTCATTGTCTCCACTCAAACACATATATGCTGTAATGTTTTGGAACTTATGATACTCAAAATAAATTAATAGGGAACTACTAACATAAATGTGCAAGGGTTATGAATGGGAAATAACAAAAAATTAAAAATAACTCAAAAGGAACTAAAAAAAAAAAAACCCT
>NW_012147853.1:277564-279662 GCF_000956105.1 Propithecus coquereli
AAACTGCACGTGTAATTGAGTAAGGAGGTGGTAGAGTGACTATATACAGTTTTAATCAGTCTATTAGAATGTTATGTCTCTATATTGTGCGACTGTTGGTATTGCTTCACTTCAGTGTGTCAACTTACATGATAGCCCCAGGCAGAACTCAGCTTGAAATGATCATATTTCTCTTTGTGCAGTCCACTTCCTGCTTTGCATGTGCAAAGACTTTTAAGAATGGATCAATCCCAAACCTTTAGTTTATGTGTACTATTTAAATTGAATATCGATACTTAATGTGACAATAAGTTGACATTGGTTTGCTTTTAAACTTATATTAGTTATAGAACTTTGAATCTGTTAAATCAGAATTTTGATTTCTAAATAAGAAAGCACACTTTTCATAAATCAGTTCAATATGTAAATAGAGAGTATTTGTGTATGGTTTGCTTTTTGTTCAAATAAAAAGGTAAAATTACACATAGTTAATACTAAGTAATGGTGAATTCACACATTATGATAGGCTGAAGGAGTTAACAACTAATGATGAGGAGATCAGGAAGAAAATCATTCGCAACAATCTTTAACAGGATTTTTTTTAGAGGACATGGACTGGTGAATTTACAGAAGAGTTTGCTTATAGATCTTCTTCAAAACAACTTCTACTTACAGTAGGAAATAAAACAACTAGGAATTGGCAAAAGAAAACAAGGAAAAATTACCTAAAAAGGAAGTTTATTTCCCAGGATAATCTATCAGTTAGCAGCTATGCTCATAACAAGCATAATATAGTGTATTTTCATATTCTATTGAACTCTGCACAGCTTCCCCCAAACACACAACAAATGAACAAGAGCAGAACTCCAGGATTTTATTTAATTCAATATTGCATAAATATTAAATGCAGGCAGGGGGTTGTAAATGGCAAAAGGAGAAACTGTGCTGAATCTAAATTGTGATGAAAATACTGTGGGGAAATCATGGTCCCAATTTGCTACTTAGGAAGAAAATTTATGTGAATAACAATACCAGACTCTTCGAAAACCTCCATTTAATGATTATCTACATGTTCTGTTGTTAAAGAGGACTTCTTGTTGAATTTCTTTACTTTTCCTAAGATGGCTCACATTGATGTTGTTCCTGGAGTGGGTCCTTATTCTATACTAAAGTGAAAACTGCACATTTACTCAGTAGGAACTGGTGCTTTTAAAGGCTTATTCTGTTCTGTGACTAGCACAATGCCAGGACTCAATAAATGTTAAAAAATGCATAATTAACTGACAATAATAATCAACATTCTGCCTTTAAAAGGACCCCTGAAACATAGGCTGTCAAAAGCTAGTTCCCAGCGTCTCATTTATTTCCAAGTTCAAAACAGCTTTCACTCAAATCACCGAACTTTGGGTTTGAAGTATCTTCCTGAATTGATTCCTTTGTTCAGAAGAAATCATCCGTACCTCTCTGTCTCTGTGAATGCTAAATGGTAATGGTTCCTTCTCACTTAGCTTGTCATTTTACTCTACAGCATAATGTAAATTTAGGTTTTAAGTGTGGCTGCAAAAAACTGTAGTCTTGAATATGCGTGGACCTTAAAAATATATTCCTCATTATTTTTTATTTTGGAAAAATCATTAATGGCAATTAAATGTCTTCAAAAATGAATATATTCTGATAAGTTCTCTTTGGAGACTTTTGAACTACATTGTTCTGGACCAAAATGGAATGTGAAGCAGAATATCATAGAGACAGTACAATATGAAGAGAAAGCTACTTTCCATTCACTAGTCAAAAATGCCTTCTGTATCTTGCACTGCACTACACTTGAAATTTTTATTTTTCTTGCTGTCTTTTCAGTTAAGCTCACTCTTGGATGCATTTTTTTTTTATTTTGGTAGAATGAATGGTTTTCTGTCCTCTTCAGCATTATGAAAAATAAGCTAGTGTATTAACATATATAAAGCTTTAAAAATATTAGACATAAGGAAACAATTTCCCCTGCTGCCTGAACCAATGTATTTTGAAATATGAACTATGCATTAGAGGGAATACTGGTTAAGCATACAAATTCCCAAACCCCATAGGAGATTTATGGAATCTTTGAGAGATGGGTATGAAA
>NW_012147853.1:280707-298821 GCF_000956105.1 Propithecus coquereli
AAGTATCTTATACCACACCGTGTTACTCTCTTCTTAACTACAGTTGAGTTATTCAAATCACATTTGAAGATTATTTGCACATTTCCAGATTTTGAGTCTCACCCCAAGTTGGGGAAATTCAGAGTCTTCCTCAACTAGGTTAAAATCCAAAATACCAGCAATTCAGAGATCATAATTCCTTGTATCTCTGTTTATAAACGGATTCTGTTCTTAAAATCTTTCAATGTTGGAGTATTTCTAAATGCTCAGAAAGAGAGGAACACTTTGGTAATTACTTCATATATATCGGTGTCCAAAATATTGTCCAGTATCTCAGGGTACATATCAAAAGGGATGGCCCTCCAGTCAATATGGTCAACACTGCAAGATCTAATGCCTGGCCCAATTAAAATACTTTTCTTAGCATTCTATGATACATAGCATAGAAGGAATTTGTGAGGATTAGTTTCAATTTTCAAAACTACTTTTTAAAAATCAGAGTGTAGAGCAAATTTCTACCAAACCCTCATAAATCTAAACCAGAAAGTGTTCTATGCTGGCAACCATTCCTTGATGGCTGACTTTAAGCAGATGTGCAGTTGCCAATTAATGCTCTGCTAAATTACTCAGTTCCTGGCACCATGATAATACCAATATCCTACACAGACCAGTATCTGGAAAATCAATAAGGCAATCCAAAATTTACGTCAATGGCCCAGAAATAAGTCTCTTATTTTGCTGTGCTAGCAAGTATTTATCCATGATAATTTTTTTTTTTCATTTAAGAAATAAGAGTCAAGATAAGCATACATTTTAGCAGTTTCACATGACATCCAATCCGGAATATAGGGATATATTGAATATTGCTACCCTGGGAATGAAAGATAATATTGAAAATGAATATGTGTTATTTCTATTGGGCAAAATGTGTGAGAGGGAGTCTTAATTAATTGCGTTTTCTCAGCTAATTTTCCAATGCCCAACTGGATAAGATAGACTCCAATTAAAGAAGAATAATGTATAATAAGAAAGCACTCAAATTCAAATAAAAAGGTCCTCAGTTATAAGAATTATTGAATTTATTACCTAATAGGTAACATAGTTCAGTTTAGGAAAATTTGTTTCTAATCTAACTGCTTTAGGTAAGGAAAAAAAATATTGTTTCAAAGCAAGGAGGTTGGCGAGCCATAGTACCTGCTTAGATATATATGCTTCTGTATATCAGATGTTATAATACAGATCATTTTGCAAAAATTATTTATTACAGATAAACTTACTGAAGAGGCCAATACACGAATATTTTAGGGTTATGAAGATCTAATAGCTCTTGTTTTTTTGTTTTACTTATGATTATTTTTCAATTTTAGGCTAGGATTATATTTTCCTTGTGATAAACTGCAAATAGGAATATAGCACAAATACAAAATACTCCCTTTGGCCAATACTTTCAGTCCAATTTTTCTGCCCAGAGAAAATTATTATTATTTGTTTGATGTGTAATCCTCTGGTCCTCTTTCTATACATTGATTAACACATATGAGTGAAAGTTCAAGCATAAATATGCATAAACTTACATATTCAAACGGAGATTCACACCTGCTCTACTAATATGTTTGTTTTACGCAAATGAAATTCTATTTTTCTCTTCCATGTTTCATCCAATGACACTGTATCTTGGATTTTGTTTATGTCAGTCAAGGACAGTCTATCTTAATTCTTTAAATTGTTGTATTCTTTAGTTTAGATTTTTAATACATTACTTGAGTACTCTCATATTTGTCAGTCTATAGGTAGTTCCTATTGTCATAATAGTAAAATAACACTGATGTAGAAATACTATATACATATTCTTATATATAAGTAAGACTATTTCTTTAAGGTGCATTTATAGAAGGAAATGGCTTAGTCAAAGAGTGCATGTTCATTTCCAATTCTGAAAGACAGCCAAATTTACATTTCAAAAGAATCTGCCAGTTTATACTCTACAAAGAGCACTTAAGAGTGATAACCAGCATGTTATTTATTTATTTATTTTTTACACTTTTGTCAAACTGATGACTGAGTAAAAGCAGCTTTGCTCTTTTTATGGCCATGATAATTCTACTTCTTAAAAAAAATAAATTCATAAGTTTTATCCTTTTCCTATTAAAAGGGAACCTTGGCATTTTGTAATTGGTTATTATGGGCTTTTTTACATTCAGCATAAATACACAAACTCATTCACTTGTTTATATTTATATAGACATATTTGAGACATATTAAATATTTTCTTTCAGCTTGTTACTAGCAATTAAATGTATTTTTTATCACAGAGTTTTAAGTTTTCTTTTAACATTTTAGTCATATCTGTCATTTTTTTTTACAAGGAGGTAGGAGAGCACTATACCTGCTCAGACATATGTGTCCTATATCAGATGCTATAATGTAATGGTTACAGATTATTTTGCAAAAATTACTTATTACAGATGAACTTACTGAAGAGGCCAGTAAATTATTAGGGCTATGAAGACAAATTAAGGTTTTGGGTTTTGTGTCTGTCTTAGATATATCTCCTCGATTATAAATGTGTTTTCTGATGTTTTCTTCTGATACTTGTTTTACACTTGTCTACTCAATCCCTCTTTAATGCATTTTGAGGCATAGTATGAAATAAAGGTCAAAATTCATGGGCTTATAAATGGATAAATATCCAATAAACATGGATAGAAAAACCTAGTATTCTAAAAATGTCAATTCTTTCCAAAGTGATCTGTAGATTTACAGCAGTCCCATTGGAAATGTCAGCAATATGGTGTAAGGAACTTGACAAATTGATACTAAGACCTGTGTGGATGAAGGGGTGAAGTACACCCATGATATATTTAGAAACATGTCTTGCAAAATATAGGCATGTCACACCTCATGCCAAAATAATTATAAATCTATAAAAAGTAAGAAACTATTAGAAGAAGTCAGATTGGCAAAGGATGAAGTGGGCAAATGCAGACCCAGACACAGGCCTGCATATAAATGGAACTTTATGATGAGAGAAGTGACATGGCAGATATTGAGGGAAGAAAGCCTTTGTTCAACAAATGGAGTTGAGAAATTTGGTTATCTGTATGGAAAAAATGAAATAAAATGGATAATCACCTTACATATTTAGTAATACACTTAAACTCTAGAAAGATTAAGAATTTGCATATATATAAGTCAAATTTTAAAATTTTAGGATAAAATATAGATTAACATTATTCTGACCTTGAGGTTGGAATGTATAACTAAAATATGACAGTATAAGCACTAAACATAATGAAAAATATTTGTAATCTGCCTATATGTAATTAAAAATTTTGTTCAATATTTAATACTTTAAGAAAGGGAAAGATAATACAAATTGGGAAAGATATTTGCAATACATATAGCCAATAAAGAATTAATGTAAAACAAAAACCAATAAAAAAAAGAGTCTCAGTGAAAACAGGACAAATTGAACAATGACTTCACAAGAGAGAAACACTAATGACAAATAAGCATATAAAAGATGAACAACCCTATTAATTATTGGAAAGTGTACACCAAGTCTTCAATGAGATAACATTTTATAGTCATTCACCTTGAAAGACTGGGTGTCAATAAGATATTTTACATATTACTGGTGTAGTAGTGTACATTTATATAACCATTAGAGAAAATAATTTGGGACAATCTTATAAATTTGTTAATTTGTCTAGCAATCTACTCCAAGATAGATAAATAAGAGTACCATGACCATAATATTCTAGGACATTTGAATAATAACAATGACAAGAATATCTGTTGACAACCAATATTCCCATTTATGGAAAATGAAAAAATAAACTAGATACATGTTTATAAAATGGTAATATACAGCAGTGAAAGTGAATAAGCTACAGCTACCCGTGCTACTGTGAATAATTTTTAAAAATGCATTGTTGACAAAATGAAAATACCAGAAAGGCAACATTAAGGAAATACACACCTTAAAATGTTCAGGGTCAGGGAAAACCAAGCAAAATTTTGTTTCCTCAAACATTATGTGATATTTTTAAAAAGCAAGTATAGTGTCTACCTTTGGCAGTAGTAGAAAAATGATACAGTGAAAAATAATCAATAATGAAATGTCTCCCAAAAAACAAAAGTCCAGGACTGGGTGGGTTCACTGCTGAATTTTACCTTCAAAGAAGAATGAATACCAATTCTTCTCAAACTATTCCAAAAAAACTGGAGCAGAAGGAATTCTTCCTAACCTATTAATAATCCTGATATAAAACAAGATAACAGACACAACAATAACAATTAAAAAAAAAAAAAACTATAGGCCAATATTCCCGACAAACATAGACACAAAAATTCTCAACAAAATACTCTCAAACTGAAGCCAACAACACACCAGAAAGATAATACACCATAATCAAGTGGGATTTATCCCAGGAACGTAAGTATGGTTCAATATATGAAAATCAATAAACAACATACATCACATCAATAGAATGAAGGACAAAAAACATGATCATCTCATTAGTTGCAGAAAAATCTTTCAATAAAATTTAACATCATTTCATGATAAAAACTCTTAATAAATTAGGTGTAGAAGGAAAATACCTTAACATAAGAAAGGCCATATATGACAAGCCCACATCTGACATCTTACTGAATGGGGAAAATCTGAAAGCTTTTTCTGTAAGAACTGGAACTGATTAGGATGCCGACTGTCACCACTCTTCTTCACCATAGTACTGGAAGTCCTAGCCAGAGTAACTAGGTAAGAGAAAGAAATAAAGGGCATGCAAATTGCAAAGGAGGAAGTCAAATTGTTCTTGTTTACAGATGACATGATCTTGTGCAAGAAAAACCTAAGAATACTACCAAAAAGCTCTTAGAACTGGTAAACACATTCAGTAAAGTTGCAGGATGCAAAATTAATACACAAAAATCAGTGGCATTTCTATACATGAACAATGAACTACCCAAAAAAGAAATCAAGAAGAAAATCCCATTTAGAAGAGCTACCAAAATATTAAAATACCTAGGAATAAATTTAACATAGGAAGTGAAAGACCTCTGTACGGAAAACTACAAAACACTGATGAAAGAAATTGAAGGGATAGAAACAAATGGAAAGACATCCCATGCTCATGGATTAGGATAATTAATATTTTTAAGAGGTCCATACTGTCCAAAATGTTCTACAGAGTCAATTCAATCTCTATCAAAATACCAAAATTTAACATCCCTTTTATCATGAAGAAATGTTAAATTTTATTTTCTCACAGAAATAGAAAAAAAAAATTTCGAAATTTGCATGGAATCCCAAAAGACCCTGATAGCCAAAGCAATCCTGAGTGAAAGAGCAAAGCTAGAGGTAACACATTACTAGACCTTAAAATAAACTTCAAAGCTGTAGTAACCAAAACATCATGGTACTGGCATAAAAACAGACATACAGGCCAATGGAACAGAATGGGGAACCTAGAGATTAATCCACATATCTATAACCAATTGATTATTTTTAAATTTTTTTATTTTTAATTATTATGAGTATATAATATTTATATATATATTTAAAGGGTACATGTGATGTTTTGATATAGGCATATGATGTGAATTAATGAAATCAGGGTAATTGGGGTATCCATCACCTCAGGTATTTACCATTTCTTTGTGTTAGGAATATTCCAATTCTATTCTTTTGGTTATTTTAAAGTGTACCCTAACTTATTGTTGATTATAGCCACTTTGCTGTGCTATCAAATATTATTCATTCTAATTATCTAACTGTATTTTTGCACTCATTAACCATCCCCACTTTATTCCCCCCACTCTGCTACCCATCCCACCTCTGCTAACTATCATTCTACACTCTGTCTCCATGAGATCAATTATTTTTAATATTTAGCGCACATATGAGTGAGAACACATGAGATTTGTCTTCTGTGCTTGGCTTATTTTACTTAACATAATGTTCTTCATGTTGCAAATGGCAGGATTTCATTCTTTTTATGCCTATATAATTTTCCATCGTGCATACATACCATAATTTCTTTATTCATTCATCTATTGATGGACACTTAGGTTGATTCCGAATCTTGTACAGCCATCTTATTTTGTACAACAGTGCCAAGAACACTCATTGGAGAAAGGAGAACCTCTTAAATAGTGCTGGAAAAATTAGATGTCCATATGCAGTAGAATGAAACTAGATTCCCACCTCTCACCCTATAAGAAATCAACTCAAAATGGACCAGACATGAATGAATACCTGAAACAATAAAAATTCTAGAAGAAAACATAGAAGAAATGCTTCAGCATGTTGGTCTGGGAAAAGATTTTATGGAGAAGACCTCAAAAGCACAGACAAAAAAGCAAAAATAAACAAATGGGATTATCAAACTAAAAAGCTTCTGCATGACAAAGGAAAAAATCAACAGCATGAAAAGTCATTCTACAGAATGGGAGAAATATCTGCAAACTACTTATCCAACAATGATTAATATCCAGAATATATAAGAAACTCAAACATCTCAACAGCAAAAAAACACACATTCCAATTTTTTTAAAAAATGGGCAAATCAGGTGAATAGACATTCGTCAAAAGAAGACATTTGGATGGCCAACATATATATATATATATATATACACATATATATATGTATATATATATAAAATGCTCAACTTTGCTAATCATCAGGGAAATGTACATAAAAACTATAGTAATGCACATGATCTCACCCCAACTAGGATGGTTGTTATCAAAAGACAAAAAATAACAAATACCAGAGAGTATGCAGAGAAATGGAACTCTTATACACTATTGGTGGGAATGTAAACTAGTACAGCCACTATGGAGAGAAGTATGAAGGTTCCCCAGCAAACTAGGAATCGTACTGTCATATGATCCAGCAACCCCACTACTGGGAATGTATCCAAAGGAAAGAAAATCATGACATTGAAGAGACATCTGCACCCCCATGTTTATTGCAGCACTATTCACAATAGCCAAGATGTGGAATCAACCTAGGTGGCCAATAGCAGATGAATAGATACATTAAAAGCAGGCCGGGCGCGGTGGCACACGCCTGTCTGTAATCCTAGCACTCTGGGAGGCCGAGGCGGGCGGATTGCTTGAGCTCAGGAGTTCGAAACCAGCCTGAGCAAGAGCGAGACCCCATCTCTACTAAAAATAGAAAGAAATTAATTGGACAACTAAAACTATATAGAAAAAAAAAAATTAGCCGGGCATGGTGGCGCATGCCTGGAGTCCCAGCTACTCGGGAGGCTGAGACAGAAGGATTGCGTGAGCCCAGGAGTTTGAGGTTGCTGTGAGCTAGGCTGATGCCATGGCACTCTAGCCTAGGCAAAAGAGTGAGACTCTGTCTCAAAAAAAAAAAAAAAAAAGCAGTATATATACAATATGAAATACTAGCTATCCATAAAAAGAGAATGTAATCCTGTCATTTGCGGCAACATGGATGGAACTAGAGGATGTTAATTTGAGTAAATGAGCCAGGAATAGATTTAAACACCACTGTTCTCACTCATATGTGAAAGCTAAAATATGTTGATCTCATAGAAGTGAAAAGCAGGACAAAGGATACTAGAGGCTGGAAAGGGTAAAGACAATGGAAAGATAGGGAGAGATTTGTTAAAGGATACTTAATTACAGCTAGATAGGAGGAATACATTCTAGTGTTCCATACCAACGTAAAATGAATAGAATTAACAATAATATATCACTTAGTTTCAAATAGGTAGAAGGATAGTGAATGTTCACAAAACAAAGAAATGATAAACATTTGAGATGATGGATAGGCCAATTACTCTATACATTATATAGAGGGTAATTTGATCATGATACATTATATATGCCAATATACTACTATGTACCCTATGAATATGTACAATTATTATTTGTCAATTAAAAATTTAAAATCAAATAAAAGCACTTAAGGTTAAAAAAGACTAAAAGAAAATGCAAGCTATAAGTAACGTTCCGGTTCTTGGATTGGGTAGTGATTTCATGGGTCTTCATGATATCATTTGAAATACTGAAATTAAAAAAGAAGTAAAATAAACAAAGCCCATGTGTGATCAATGATAATAGTGTTCCATGAGTCACATATTATGATTGATCTAATTTATTCCTCTAAAGCACAATAAATAAAGAAATATATTTATTTGGGTATTTTTACTAGAGAAAAAATAAAAGTAATTGTCAGAAAACATTTACTGAATATTCCATCTGGCAGTAATCTTAGTATAAACTGTAGTATTCTAATTGTTGCATTATTAAGGTATCATACATAACACACTTATATGTAGTAGTAAATTGTGTGTAATATTTCCATGTAAATTTAATATGAATATATATAATCTTTGGGGAACATAATGAAAATATTCTATAATTATATACATATCATATAGATAAATAACAAGCAATTAAGGAGTAATATATGAATTATGATCTTGATATATTATGTTTTTCCTAGTTTATTCACAATGTAAGAGAAAGTGCTGATTTTAGACAGAAGAAAATCCTGGTTTATATTTGAATCTCTATCTATTGCTTGAAGCAAAATATTCTCAATACATCTCTTTGTTATTAATTAACCCCCAAAATACACTGGTGAATAGATATGCAAATGGTTTGTTTTGATGTCTAGTGTCTAACGAAATGAATGTGAATTATTAAGGTTATTTTGTTTATCTTATTCTGCTTAGACCAAACATAATATTTTTAAAAGATCAATCAGAGCTTTATAAAGAAAAAATAGTAAACATCAAAAATGACCTAAGAAATTTAAATAAGTTTTTTGGAAAAATATTACACTACGTGTTCTATTTGTTTTCTATACATATCAGAAGTATTAAATTATCAATACCACAAGCCAATAGTACTCACTGGGCAATATTTATAGTTCATAGGTTTGAAATTATCTTACTTGTTTTCACTGAAATTTTACTGGGACAATTGACAATTCACATGCAGTTGCAAGTCATAATATACAGAGGTCATGTATACGTTTTTCTAAGTTTCCCCCAATGGTAAAAACTTACGAAAATTATAGTACACTATCCACGATATTATATCAGGATATTGTTGATACAATCTACACCTCATGTTCAGATTTATCCAATTTTACTTGTAGCCAGTTGTGTGTGTGTATGTATATGTGAGTGAGTTTGTGTATATTTAGTTCTATAAATTTATATCATATTCGTAGGTTGGTATATGCACTGCCACAGTCAAAGCACTAAATACTTCCTTCAATACAAGGATCATTTTTATTGGCTTTTTGTAACTTCACTAAAGCTACCTTCCCACACCCCCCAGCCACAGTCCTAAACCCTGTCAAATACTAATCTGTATTTTTCTCCATTTCTATAATTTTGTCATTCAAGAAAACTATATAAATGGAATCCTATACTATATAATCTTTTGGGACTGACGTTCACTCAGCATAAATATGTGTGTCAATACTTTGCTCCTTTTTATTGCTAAGTGTCCCATTGTATCAATGTACTACAGTGTAACTATTCACCTGATGAAGGACTTGGGATATTTTCAGATTTTGGCTATGACAAGTAAAGTTGCCATGAATGTTTGCGTACAGATTTTCATGTGAACGTATTTTCAGTTCTCTGGGATAAATTCCCACAGGTATAATTGCTGAGTCATATCCTATTCTTTGTTAAAAATCTAACTAATCAATAAAAAACAATATGTGATCTTTATTAGTCAGGATAGACTAGGCTATGATACAGTCATAAACAACATCCACATTTTCATGGCTTAATAAAATAAAGGATAATTTCTTAAGCACAATATACATCCAAAGACAATGAGTGAGACAGATCTGTTAATTAAGATCCCTCAAAAACCCAGGTTAATGGAGGGTCTATCTTCAAGGCCCACTTGCCAAAGCAGGGGAAAAGTGACTACTGGTTCCTAAAGTTATCACCCAGAAGGAATCTAATAGATTCCTGCTCTTATACAGTGAAAAAGCAACAAAAAGGGGATGGAAGATTGCTCAAAAAATATTTTTGTATACCAATAATAATTACCATTCATGGGCGACCAAACTTTAAAAAAAATATTCAAACATTTTTATTTGTCACGTGTCTTTCACTGTATTTTTCTGAAATCCCCCAAATGATATTTGTTTCACAAAGGAAGTATAAACAGTTGGTAGCATTTCCTCTTCTGTGATTTGTGAGACTTTTACAGAGAGCTATCAGGGAAATCTCTAACACATTCTGATCCTGACAGAGATGTATTTTTTTGGGCAGCAGATTACACCCTATCCAAATATCAGTGCAAATAAAAAGCATAAGCACATCCGAACATTCTTCAGGTCAATAATTCAACACCTGCTACATTTCTGTGGCCTAGATGTAGTCCTACATTAGAAAAAACAAGTTTATTAAAAAAAAGATACTTGCTTATTCTTTTCTTTTAAAATATTTATTTCTTATTTACATAGTTATCCAAATTAAGAAATATTGGAACTGCAGGACTTACATAGTTTTATAATTTTTTCTCTTTCATAGAAGTCCAATCGAAATGCTTTTTTTCTTGTAGCTAAGTAGTTAATAAATATAAATACACAATTTAGGAATATGCACATAAAAGTAGCTATTCAAGTAACATTGAGGAGTCTAAAATATCACTAGAGCAAGAATAAATCCAAGGGTCAAGAAATACAAAGTGATAAGGACCTAAGGCAAGTTAGTATTAAAATTTGGGGAAAAATGTTTTACTATATCTCCAGAAATATTAAAATTCACCAGAAAAAGGGAATAATTTAAATTCAAAAGTATGAATACACACACACATATTTAAATTAGAAGAAGATATGACAGCTAAGACATTAAAGGAATTTCTAAAATATATTGTTAAAAATTGGCTGAACTGACTGTAATCTTCAGTAAACATATAATTTCAACATTCAGTGAAAGAGAAAAGAACATATTATTAATAAAACACAAATGGATTTTTGCCAAGTCATGCTTAGTTAGAATAGAAGGCCTGGGATAGTTGTAATGACATTTCATTTAATAAGGCAAAATTTAATTATAGATACTGAGGATCATAATACCTGTTTAATTTTCAACAATTATGAAATTTCAATTATTTATAGACTCACAAGCTGCATCTACATGGGTTCAAAACAATTCAACTGAGTAGAGAGACAGAGACAGAAACAGAGGGAATGGGGAAAGGACAAGATACGGAAAGAGAGAAAGAGTACATGCACGTGTACACACAAGAATTTAATTAAACTTTTTGTTTCTTTTCTTTTTTTTTTTTCTTTTTTATTTCAGCATATTATGGGGGTACAAATGTTCAGGTTATATATGTTGCCTTTACCCCACCCGAGTCAGAACTTCAAGCATGTCCATCCCCCAGATGGTGCACACCGCACCCATTATGTGTGTATATACCCATCCCCTACTCCCCCCTCCCATCTGCCTGACACCCAACGAATGTTACCACTAAATCTATTGTTTTGGGATTTTTTGATAAAGGCCATTTTCACTGGAGATAATTGGTATCCCATTGTAGTTTTGATTTGCATTTCCCTGATGATTAGAGATAGTGAGCATTTTTTCATGTTTGTCGGCCATTAGTATATCTTCTTTTGAAAAGTTTCTGTTCATGTCCTTTGCCCGCTTTTTAATAGGGTTGTTTGATTTTTTTCTTACTAATTTTCCTGAGATCTATATAGATTCTAGTTATTAGCTCTTTATTGGATGTGTAGCATGCAAATATTTTCTCCTGTTCTATAGGTTGTCTGTTTGCTCTTGTGATAGTTTCCTCAGCTGTGCAGGAGCTTTTTCATTTGATCAGGTCCCATTTATTTGTTTTTCCAAGCCAATTACTTAGTAAAAATATTTTTTAATAAATAATTGGTTTGGTTAAATTCTTTTTCTAAAAAGCCTGACTGGACAACACCTAACTCATCCTCTTGTCCCTCTTGGCTATATAGCTTGATCCTTATGTCTTCTAAAATTTTACTACCTTGGAATTCATTCATGCTTATAATTTAATTTGCATGAAATTAGTAATTGTTACCATAGCTTAACATCTCTTCAAATACAGGAATTGCTGAGATTTATTAAGAATGTAACATTACCAATACAGCATGAGATAACAAGGCATTGTGCATTTTAAGTGAACCATAATAAGGTATTTCTTTTGTCTAGGATAGTTTGCAACTAAATTCCAGAAACATATAAACCTATTCTTGTAAAGTATATGGCTCATTCCATAATGCACATAAAACTGAATCACCAAAGTATGCTGAGTGATCAATAAAGTTTGTGGCTCCATTTGTAAAGTGTGCAAAAATGAAACCATTTCACCATTTGGTTCAGTGAGTTAAGTACATAATAGTTCAAACAGTATTTTATGCATTTGAAGTCAAGCATACTGCACATTGCAATGTAGTCAACCATGAAAATATGCTATTTCAGTGATTAGGTAAGTATCAAATTTGAAATAAAATTAGTAATTTGGACAGAAAATTACACGAAATGCTAGTTAGTCACTGAATTTCTTTTATCTGTCTCCATCTTTTAAAAACTTTAAATATTCAGTATCTCTTATATACATAGCTCTTTTTTTGAAAGCAACTTGCTTGTTACTGATAGCGGCCATGAAAATGCGTTTATTAAATTATTTAAATTTACAACATATATAACAGAAATGCATGAGTTTGATACACAAAGATATTTTACATAAATAACTAAAATCATACTTTGAAAATCTGGTTCTTTACATGTATGTCCAAGATTAGTAATTATTTCTAATACCAAGGAATGATAACATGGTAAGTTACAAGATAAGTTGTTTTTTAAAAAAAGAATCACCTTTTCCAGTTGATTTTCTATGTGATTATGGTTATAAAATGAATGTCTATTTTAAGTGAGGATTTTAGAAGGGGTTGTTTTTTTAGGGACTATGTTTTAGAGAGTTCAGGGCTTCAATAACCACACCACCTGGAAATACTGGTAATAAGGGCAAGACATCTTTTCTAGTAGCAAGTAGGCAGTATAATGATTAGTAACAGATTTAAGAAAAAGAAGATTCAATTGAAGAGAGGTTTATGATCTTCTGCTACTTGGTCAAGACTGGGCATAGAAAAGAAATATAAAGCAAGATCCTTTTTTACGGGACCTACCATCTTTTCGAGAAACAATATTACATTCAGAAATAAAACGATATGAAGTATTGCAATTGTAATGCCATAATATATGTAAAAGCAATAGGTGTTCTGACATTTCGTAAATGGTGAATGCTTTGTGAAGTTTGTGTGACTTGAAATATAAACAGGGTTGCGAAAAAGGAAATGAACAAGAAATAATAAATAAAAAAGAGAAAATTTACAGACTGATCCTAGGACTTGAAAGGGAAAAGAAAAGGGACTGTAAAGGGGTACTGGAAGCAAAGTAAAGAAAGTATTTCAAGGGACAGGTAGTGGTCACCTATGCCTAAATAGGGCCAGGCCATTGTGTAAGATGATGACTGAGAGGCAATCATTTTGTTTGGCAAGCTGGGGTACTTACACAATCTTAATATCACTCAGATGGTAAAAGACTGATTGAAATGACTTAGGTATAGAAGGAGATCCACGGACATGGACATAGGAAGTATACACTTCTTTTTTTAAGTTTTGCTAAAGAGGAAAGGAGAAATGCAAGAGCTAGAGTGAGATGAAATAAATCAGATTTTTAAAAGATAATTAAAAGTATAACTTACTTTAGGCTAAAGTAAATAATCCAATAGAGAGTAAAGAACGCATGGTGCTGGGGAACTAAGAAATCTTGACAGGTGAAAAGTATTTAAGTGAAACACGATGGGATTCAGTGCACAAATGGAGTGGTGTCTGCCCTTCTCAGTGAAAGCAAGGATTATTCATTTGGTGTATCTGAAGAGAAGCCAGAGGATACTGTTTGTGCAGATACTAGGTGAGTCATTGTTTCCATGGAGGTAAAATAATATAGTTCTAATCTGATTATTTCCATTTTCTCACTAAATATACAAAGCCAATGGAGAAGGGAACAAATAGGGAAGAGGAAAGAGGCCAGAAAAGTAAGATAGAGAAGCTAGTAAGCAAAGAAGGAATTGCCTATTGAACATAGAAATGATTTATTTACACATTATTTTGGAGAATCAATAAAATTGAACAAAAATGATTAAAATAAAACAAACTTGAACACATTAATAAAATGATTGGAAACTCAAAATTTTTCTTTTTTTATATCAATGTTTCCATGGAGTTCAATGCATATAACCAATTTCTACAGCGAAGAAGAAGAAGAAGAAGGAGGTAGAGGAGGAGGAGGGGGAGGAGGAAGAGGGAGATGAAGAGGAGGAGGAGGAAGAAGAAGAAAAAGATTAGTTTTGCTTGTAACTTACTTCATTAAAATACTCTTCATACACCATTTGGAAGGCAAACCTTTAGGTAATATTGCAGGATGTTAAAATTATTTAAATACAAGTAACATATGGCCATATTTGCATTAACAAGTTAATCCAAGTTCATCCTACCTGTGGGCTTTTAAATGTTACAAAAAGGACAGATAAGCAAAATCTTTGTAATTATTGGGCTTTAAGTTTCAAAATGTAATGTGAAATGTGGAAAGACAAATGCCTTTTCTTTCATCTCTGTAGGAATTTTGAACTGAAATCTACATCTACAGCTGGTCTGTGAACTGTGTCTTGTGTAATGAATAGATTCATGGTAAAATCCTTTGGGCTTGTTAGCTTCTTTTCTATTGAATAGGGATGCCTCTGGGTAACTTTATAGTCCATAAACATGAACACTAAAAATGAAATCTCTTAGATGGCTAAGAAAGAAGAAAAAGAACAGTGAAATATAATAGTATACCTGGCTATGCTATTCCTTCCAAGCAACAAATCAAAATTTTTCAGGCTTTGTTTAAGCAGAAGGCAGCCTGATTAATTCAACATAGGCAAGCCTTGACTAAATTCATGGTTTTGTGACATATGAAATGCAATTGGTGTGAATTGGAATATTTTGTCTTCTTTCAATCGTTCATAATAATCCTACTGTTGTAAGGCTAACCTTCCCTCATAATGACATCCTACTGATGGGTAAATTTGTGAACATGAGAATAAAGGGGCATAAAAGGGCACAGTTATCATGGGTGGCTTTCTTTGCACTGTTGTTTAGGAGATGTTAAAAGGCCTGTCGTGAAAACATTTGATGCCCCATCTGGATAGCTGCTGCTAATACTCCCAGAATCACTGTGTTATGCTTAGTATGCATCTGTTCATTATATTTCCAAAAAGCCACCACTGAAATATTAATACATTCATCAGTAACACTATTGTACAAATACACCCATATATAATTAGATAAACTTAGAAAAAATGGGATCCACATTAATCTTAAGATATAATCACTCTTGGAGCACTCCTGAAATGGCTATGAATAACTTCAAAAGTTTTAACATGTTTAGAAAACTCTGTTCCTGAAAGAGAAAATCTCAGATGAATTTTTATAATCAGATTTTAACAAGTAAATCCTAGACTGATATCAGAAAATATATTTGTCTTAACTCACTACTGGCTAGATTCTCTCTGTTGTCTACTTGGAGTCACTGATTAAAGGTTAATTTCTGTTGCATTAGCAACAAGGGAAAATTTAATCTTCAGAAAGCCAAAAACAAGTATAACAAATATAGTCAGCCTTTAGTTTCTGCATTGAATCATCTACATATTCCATTTCACTGTTGTGAGATGGATACAGATATTTATATCATCTATATCTCTATGTCTATGTCTATATCTACCTATATATCTACCTATTATATCTTTTACTTGTAGCTTTATATTTTTATAAAGCTACAAGTAAAGGGTATATCTTTACCCTTTATATCTTTAATGGTGAACCTGTAGGGATGAATGCTTAGATGTGTCATTGAAACAATTTTAAATGGTCTAAGAGACATGACAGAGACAAAAAAAAATTATATAAAATCCAAACGTCAAAAGTAAATCATCTCTTCTTCATATTGACAATATGGAAAAAAGAAATTTTCATGATTTGGCTAAAATAGTACAAAATAAATTTTATTCCCACCCTGATAAACCTAAATATCAATTTCCCTATAATATTTCCTGTCTTCACTAATCATTCCTAACTTTTAATCCTATCCAGGCCTGATATATCAAAATCAAACTGAATAAAGGAGAAAATATTCATAAAAACTGAATAACTTTCCACTGTAAATTCCATAAACACATAATAGTGTTTATGTCTGTTCAGTATTATAGTCCCAGAATATAACACACTATTATCATTATTATAAGTAAATATTACTTATCATATTTGCTATATGATAAATACATTTGAATATATACATCAATTATTGACTTTCATTTTGCACTTAATCCTCATGATAAAAATTTTCTCGGGAACAGAATGACAATTTTTATAATTATATCAGTGTAAAACCTGTGTTCAGGAAAGTTAAAAGGTGTGCCCCAAATTATACGATTAGTAATTGACCAAAGCTCAATTCTGACTTCAAGTCTAGTGTTCTTTGCACCATGTTGTAGCTGCCAGTGACTCCTAGGTGATTGGGTTCCTAAATTCTTACATGAATTGAGAACTTCTCTATCCCAAGAAGTCCTCTAAGTATTTTCAATGTGCTAGTTCATTTAACTGTTATTAAAACCTATATGTTAACATCATTCCTACCATGTTTTGCAAATTGTGAGACTATGTCATAGAGTAAATACATAACTTGCCAAGAAAAACAAGTAAGTGTTTTTCCAGCACTCAAGCCTAGGCAACATTATACTATTTATTGTCCTTTTCAGCACTGCATGATATACCTACATGTCTAGTTCATACACTGATTAATTCAACAAATATTCATTGAGTCAGAAAATCAGGGAATCAGAATTGAAACACCTTATTTCTACTCTCAAAAAATCTAACAGAGGAGCTTCTTTTAACTTGGCCAAGCAGGTGGATGGACAATAAAGGCATTTTTAGGACATGTTGCTATTAAACCTAGAATTCTGTTTCCATGAGAGTCAGTTTAGTTTTGTACTTTGCTAACACTAGCACTTAGATCTGTACTTGATTTGTGAACACTTAAAGGTTAATTAATGAAATAATCTATTACTCCTAAATCTTCCATTCAATATCAGAAGGTATTTGCTAGATTGCTGCCAAATGGAAGTAAGTATATGGGAAGTAAAATAACAGTGGATAAGAGAACAGAGTTTGGAATCAGAGACCTGGGTTAAAATGAAGCCTCTTTCACTTCCTAGTCATGTGGATTTGTATAGGATTATCATCTGTGAATAAGGGGAACCAATACTTATAAGAAAAGGTAAAATGAGAATCAAATAAGACAATGCAAGTAATATTTTCAAAGCAATGACTGCTATTCAACTATTTGATGAATAACTGAATGGACAGGTAGATTAAGGGTAGGAGAAATATGACCTAGAATAAAAAGTTTTATTTAACAGATTTAATTAAGAGTATTACATATCAGTCAATATAACTGAATTGATCATAGTAGTGGTCTCTGCTACAATGGTACCAAAGGAAACCCACAGCATGCATTTTGTGAGTTTAGTTATTATTTTCCCTTGTACCTCATACAAGTATTTACCTTAATGAGCAGCAGTGCAGTTTCAATTAATTATGTCATGTTAGTGTGTTAACCAAATTAAAAGTTTCACTAATTTCAGCATTTAAGAGGATTATCTATCAGCTAAAATAAGAATATGCACCTTTTTTTCTCAAATAAGATATCGTAAAAATCACTTTGTCTTTTTTTAAACTCTCTCTTTTCATATTGCATATAATTTCTGTAAGAAACTTCACGGGAAAACTTCATGGATTCAACCAAGAGGCTCCTGGAATGGATAAATGAATTCAGTTAAGTCTCAGGATATAAAATAAATACACACAAACCAGAGGCTTTCGTATACGCCAACAGCGGTCATACCGAGAACCAAATCAAAGACTCAATTCCCTTCACAATAGCAACTAAAAAAACAAAGTATCTAGGAATATATTTAACTAAGGAGGTAAAAGACCTCTACAGGGAGAACTATGAAACATTGAGGAAGGAAATAGC
>NW_012147853.1:300307-320572 GCF_000956105.1 Propithecus coquereli
AAACTCGGACTTAGGGGGGAGGGGGGCAAGGGCAACATACGTAACCTAAACATCTGTACCCCCATAATATACTGAAATAAAAAAACAAAAAGAAACTTCACAGAAAGAGATTTTCCAAATAAGATGGTGGGGGAGGAAATATTGTCTTTGGTTCCCTACAATAAAATAGTCTATAATAATGTCCTTTGGATTTTTATTCAAATAAATGTTTTTCTAATTCCATAAGTGTCAAATGAATTGGGTTGAAACAATAGTTATGACTTCATATTTAGTCAAATACAAACAAAATAATATCTAAATTCAAGGAACAAAATTATTATATTTAAGACAAGTTATATGGGGAATATAGGTTTCCTACTGGTTTGTTTTTTAAGTGGGGGGGAGAGAGAAAGTTCAAGACATGTTATCACATAGATCAACAATTAAAAATATTAAGATATTGGACTGCAAGATACAGTTGAAATATAGCCATCCAATTGTCATGTCCTCTTTATTTAAAAAAAAATATTAAAGCAACTCAAATTATGATCCTTTTTATTGTGCTTGAAATTGATTATGAAACATCTGAATAACAATGTACTAGCCGGCATATTGTTGTCATGACTTAAATGCACTTTTATTTTTATACTCATACTTCAAAGTATCAATTAAGTATCACAAAAGTAATAATTACTACTTCAAAAGTAGAGACATAGAGAAACAGAACCTGTGCTATTTGTATTAATTAAAATTAGTCGTATTGCTTTAATAACTTGTATTCTTACAAATACCCATTGAGTTATGTACTATTATCATTTTATTTACAAGTCTGGAGAGAATTAATGATTTGCTCAAATTCTATCAGATATTAAATGGTAAATCTTCAACTCAAATGCAATAATGCCTGACTTCAATCTTCTCATTCCTACCAACCCCACACATGCACACACACACACACATGCATACATACACACATAATCAATATCAAAGTAATTTTTAAAACACAGATTCATGTGATAATATGGATCCATTCTCAGAATATCCAAAGTGTTTTCAGTAAATTATCATCTTAAAATAAAAGAAATATTAGAACTTTATTTACTTTTAACATATAGTGAAAATCAAATTATTACATTCTATTATAATAGTGCTGGTGAAGATTTTTAGATAAAGGAATTCTCATACACTGGGGTCTGGGAATATAGCTTCATCTCATACAGTAGGGCATGGAAATAAGGCCTCATAAAGATAAAAATATGGCAAATACTTCTACCCCATGGCAACAATTTTTAAGTATATATAAGGATATTTATTGAAACATGATTTTCAATTAAGAAATTATAAGCGAAAATTTTCTATAAGAAATAAAAACAAAATAAACTATAATAAATCAGTAACATAGATTATTACAAAGTTATTTTTAAAATGAGTTGACTTCTAGTTCTTACTTGGAAAATCATCATGACATTGCTAATTTAAAAAAATGCATGTTCACTTACAAACCTTACATAATTATCCCCTACCATTCAATCCAGCAATCCCACTACTAGGTATCTACCCAAAAGAAAAGAAGTCATTATATCAAAAAGACAATTGCACTCAAATGTTTATCACAACACAATTCACAATTGCAAAAATATGGAACCAACCTAAGTGCTTATCAACTGATGAGTGAATAAAGAAAATGTGATATATGTATATATATACCATGGAGTACTATTCAGCCATAAAAAGGAATGAAACAATGTGTTTTGCAGCAACTTGGATAGAACTGGAGACCATTATCCTAAGTGAAGTATCTTAGATACCACATGTCCTCACTTATACGTCAGAGCTAAACGAGAGATACATGGTCACAAACTATTGTAATGGACCATGAAAACTGTGTTAGGTTTTAGGAGAGAGTGGGACAGGGGTGATGGATAAATATCTACCTATTAAGTACAACATACACTATTCTGGTAATGAATACACTGAAAGCATGATACAATTATTCCATATAACATAAAACACTTGTACCACAAATTTTTTGAAAGAAAAAACAATGGGAAAACAATGGAAATAAAACTGTTCAGATTATTACATATCAAGTTGATAATAATGATTACTGCCAAGGAAATTAGTATCTATGAGGGACTAGAGATGAAGAGAATGTTCATTTTTTACTCTATTATGTCCTTCTACATTTCTTGAACATTTTACAGTGAAAATATATGTATTACTTGTGTAAAATAAATATAGAACTAAGTTTTAATACTACTAACTATAAGAAGTTTGGATCTGGTAATGACCTTAGAATCTCAATTACTATGTCACTGAGATGGAACCCAATACACAATTGGCATAGGCGTCGCAGATTAGTCATCTCTGAAGACCAAGGCTCATTATTGAAGTGATTTTTTTTTATTTCAGACTAATACAGGGGCACAAATACATAGTGACTAGATATCAGGATCTCATTTCTTTCTTCCTAGTGTGGGAAGAAAGAAAAGTAGATTGGGTGGTAGAAAATCTACTTAAGAAAATATTTTAAAAATAATTTCCCCAATTACATTTTCAGGTAGCTTCATGGATTAAGTCATTACTTTTTGCCATACAGGAAAGAAAAAGAATTTTTCTCTGATGTTTGAAAAAAGGTAGATTTATTTCTTTTCTAAGCAGACGAATATGGTTCTTATATTGAAAAGAGAAAGGGCTGTGAAAATGAGGTAATATATTACCTTTGTAATATTTTACAAAGGTATTTTAGAATGCTTGGCATTTTGCAATCAGTACTTATATTAATATATTTAATTAAAAAGAAGACTAATGGCCCGTACAATTTAAGTTTTCTAGCTTTCAGAAAATATGGGGCCAGCAATTGGGAAAGAAAGGGTTCTTTTTAACTGTCAGGATCAGGCAGGTCGAAGCAGTGGTCTTCCCTGCACTCATCAGCATGGACCTCTTCCTGACTTCCCCACACACCATGGAACAAGGTCTGTCAACTTTGGCCGTGGCCTCTAACCTCTTTCATTGCGCAGGGTTTATCTAAAGCTAGGAACTTTCCCAACTCCATGCAACTTCCCAAGACTAATCTTTCTGAATTCTCTAAAATATCTGTTCCACAAGAAATGCAAGTTTTCATTCACTAATTTTACAAGTATGAAGTACCCCCTATTAAAAAATTTCTAAGACAGATCACCAATAAAAACCCACTATTTCCACAAGAGATGTTTTGATAGGGGTGATATGTGGAATTGATTCAGTAAAAAAAAGAACAATCAGGAGTGAAAGCAAAACAACTCCAAGAAAGTTAAGTAGTAATGGACGTCTTAATTTCTTATATTGCCTTTCATGCTAACTCATTCCACAGCTCAGAGGTTGAATATTTTTATTATGCTTTATTTTAAAACAAGAATTCAATGTAAGAATTAGAAGCCAAGATGAGGTTGGGTGGACAAAGGCATTAAGAGAAATAGGAAGTTTCATACTTTCTTCTCTATTTACCTTTATTTGGATGGATTTTCCTACTCATAATTCCTCTTTCCCCTCCCCCTACAACCTAGCTAACACATTATAACCTGCAAGATTTTTTTCATTTCTTATTTCTCTAACTCCCAAAATACTCCACATATCTTTACTGCAGTCCTTAACAACACTGTCTTAAAGTGATCATCTGTGCTTCTTTATCTCACCGTCCAAGACTATGAAACTGTAAACAGTGAAGGGAGAAATTGTGTTTATTCATCTTTATAAGCCCATGAAGAATATTGCACAGTGCCTAGTGATACTATTTTCATAGTTGAATGAAAAACTGTAAAAGAATGTTCCAGACATTGTGCATATATCATATGTTGTATAAGTTCAGTTTCAACCTAAAGTCAAGTAGCTTTTATTGCCCTCATTTTACAATTAGAAAAATAATGCTAAAAGAAATCAATAAATTTATTATTGTTTACACAGCTAGTAAGTGGTTGATCATAGCTTCAAATTCTGAGCTACATGATTCCAAAACAAGTGTCATTTCTATTTCAACATCATATTGTCCCTGCTATAAAGGAAATGAATAACAAGTCCGTGAACTAGGCTTTGATCAGACAATGGCCATTTACTAATATTGCCTCCATTTGATTTTTTTTAATATAGGAAGTAATTAAGAAGCTATTACCTCCTATATTAAGCTTAAGATGCTATTATGACTGGAAAAATTATGATTATATCCACAAATGAGAAGGATGTATGTGGGGTGCGTGTGTGTGTGTGTGTGTGTGTCTAGTGTATGTTAACATTTATTATATAGACTTGTACCTAAGTAAAAGATGAATTATTTTAAAGCCACTAAGTTATTATCACTACTTGGGACATCTACTAACTAGGCAAATATAGGCTTTTTGCTAGAAATTTCCTTTTATTCCAATCACCCAAATTACATTTATAAAGAGTTGTAGTGAAATTAACTTATTATTCTTGAAGAGCAGTGTGTATTCCATGTACTTTAGAAAACAAAGGAAAAAAAGAATAAATTATATTGCCAAATAAAGCATATAAATTATTATGTTTTTAGGAAATTAACATACAATTTGAAGCCGAGATTTGTAAAGAACAAGAATCTAGGTTCAATAACAAATTAGTTAACTGCAAAAGTTAACATATCCCTCACCCATATATACAGGACTATTCATGTAAAGTTAATATACAATTTGTATGTATGGGTGTGCATGTACATGTAGATGTGCGTATTCAGAGAGTCTTTCTGAGTTATGTGGAATTCATTATTTAACAACTTCCTCTTTTTGTCAGAAAATTTCCCAAGAACATCTGTTCTAGTTGGTTTGTCTACTGAACCAAAACTTATGCATTTGAGACCAGCCATGACAGGTGCTGAAATCTCAACTCATCTAACACAATGAAATAGGCTCTCCTCCGTTAAAATTAGGTAGAGAGAACACTTATTCTTCATACTCTCCCCACACATTTAACCTAAGACAAAATAATATGTTTTCCCTCTAGCAAACTTGTCCAGTGATTTTTCTAAATATCCCTCACAGTGGGATATCCTTCACTAAGCTCAAGAGGAAGTGTAGGGTGTACAATTCTCCTAAATTTGTTGCCATCTGTTGATTCCAACATTGAAATTATTCACCAACCGTTTGGGAAGCTATTCACTCTTCTCTCCTTCTGCTTCTGTCCAGGAAACTTAGTCATCAGTAAAACTAAGTGTGTACGACTTTTTTCTAAACTTATTTTTCTTATATATTAAAGCTCAATTTATTCAAAAATATGTTGACCTATTTTTTGTTTTCCACTTTTTTCTTACCATATTTTTACATTTTAAATATGTTTCCATTAAATCATTGGTATTTTTCAAATTGATCTTTAATCATTGCAACATATTCTGAGTCCTCCTATAAAGTGTCTATGTTTCTATTTGATTATTGGCATTTCAAATTGATTAATTCATAACAGTTATTTATATATTCTAGATGTTACTTTCACTAATTATACCTTTTGCTAATATCTTCAGCTTTTTTATGACTTCTATTTTTGTTTATTTTTTTAAATTTAAAAATCAACTTTATTTATTAATTTATTTATTTTTTGCTTATTCCAACCTGAGGATAAAAATCAAATTTATTGAGGTGACTTCAAGCTGTACTACCAGGCTATAGTAACTAAAACAGCATGGTACTGGCACAAAAACAGAGACATTGACCTCTGGAACAGGACTGACAATCCAGAGATGAAACCATCCACATATGGTAATCTAATCTTTGACAAAGCTGACAAAAACATACACTGGGGAAAAGAATCTCTCTTCAATAAATGGTGCTGAGAAAACTGGATAGCTACATGCAGAAGAATGAAACTGGATCCCCACCTCTCACCTCTCATAAAAATCAATTCAAGATGGATAAACAGACTTAAACCTAAGGCATGAAACCTTAAGAATTCTAAAAGAAGATGTTGGGAAGACCCTTTCAGACATCGGCCTAGGCAAGGGATTCTTGAAGAAGAATCCTAAAGCAATCACCGCAGCAACAAAAATAAATAAATGGGATCTGATCAAATTAAAAAGCTTCTGCACTGCCAAGGAAACTATCATTAGAGCGAATAGAGAGCCCACAGAATGGGAGAAAATATTTGCTCTCTACACATCTGATAAAGAGCTGATAACCAGAATCTAGAACTCAAAAAAATCAGCAAGAAAAAATCAAACAACCCCGTCAACAAATGGGCAAAGGAAATGAACAGAAACTTTTCAAAAGAACACAGAATAATGGCCAGCAAACATATAAAAAAATGCTCAACACCTCTAATCATTAGAGAAATGCAAATCAAAACCACAATGAGATATCACCTAACCCCAGTGAGATTGGCCTCTATCAAAAAATCCCCAAACAACAAATGTTGGTGAGGATGTGGAGAGACAGGAACACTCTTACACTGCTGGTGGGACTGCAAATTAGTGCAACCTCTGTAGAAAAGAATTTGGAGATACCTCAAAGAGCTAAAAATAGAATACCATTCGATCCAGCAGTAGCACCATTAGGCATCTACCCAAAAGAGCATAAAACATTCTATGATATGACTTCTATTTTTACTCCCATTTTAGTATCTATTGACAATTAGAATTTCTTGAATGTAATGCTGTTCAATTTGTCAATTATTCTATGTATGCTTTGTGTTCTTTTCCCATATTTAAGAAATTCTTCACAATATCTGTCTTGCAAATATACTAATACATTTTCCCTTAGTGTCTTCTAAGCACTATAGATGTGCTATAGTTTTGTTTTTTCCATTAACATCTCTAATCTACATAAAAATGACTTTTTGGGTTTTTTGGGGGTGGAGGGTCTCAGTACTTTCCTTCTGCTCTGATGTACACAAAAACTTTATCATTCATAAATATTTGTAAGAATTTGGGATGGCATTTATACATTCTATTTTGTTTCATTGAACTTTTTATTTATCCATATAATAATTCCCCTTAGATGTAATTACTATATCTTTATAGTAAGTCTTCAAATCTAGTAAGGTATGTATTTCTTGTTCTTTTTTTGTAATTTGTTTCATTTAGCTCCCTGAATTTCTTTAAATATTTTAGAATCCGGTTGTCAAAATCCATGAAAAGTCTTTTGAGATTTAACAGCCTAGAATTCTATGAAATCTGTTAATCAATTTAAGGAGAGTTGATAGCTCTATTTATTCTTTGTTTTTGCCTAATAATGAGGCATATATAATTATAAATATTTACCTCTTCTTCAGTGTTTTCAATGAAGCTTTATAATATTTTCATAAAAGATATTTATTTCTAGGCATATCATAGTATTTTGGATAAGTTAAATGACTCCTGCTTATTTAAGTACAAATTCTAACTGGAAGTAGTTTAAAAATTTTTTATGAGTTGATTTTGCATCCAGTAACCTAACAAAATACTCACATTAATTCTAAAAGCTCACCTGTGGGTTTTTGTTTGTTTTGGTTTTTTGTTTGTTTTGCTTTGCTTTCTACATCATGTGAAAACAATGAGGGTATAATTTTTTTTGTTTAGGAAGCTTACTGTTTTTGCTTACAGACTCTTAAGATCCTCTAACATAGTGTGAAACAGAAGTAGTGATAGTGGGTACTCCAGATTTTTTCTGGATTATAAAGGAATAATTTTAACATTTCACTAGTAAATATGGTATTTACTAAAAGGATGTTTGTGTGAAGAAATACATGAATTTTATGAATTTATCAAATTTTCATAGTATTTCTAGTTTGCTGATTTCTTTTTCTAAATCATAAACAGGTGTTTAAATTGATCAAAAATATTTTAAATGTATTGTGTTTATCATACTTTCTTCTCCTTTATTTAATACAGTGAATTACTTTAACCAAATTTTTGTTTTTGTTTTTTTTTTGAGACAGAGTTTGGCTCTGTTGCCCTGGCTAGAGTGCCGTGGCATCAGACTAGCTCACAGCAACCTCAAACTCCTGGGCTCAAGTGATCCTTCTGCCTCAGTCCCATGCCTGGGACTACAGGCACATGCCACCATGCCCAGCTAATCTTTTCTATATATATATATTTAGTTGTCCAGATAATTTCTTGCTATTTTTAGTAAAGACGGGGTCTCGCTCTTGCTCAGGCTGGTCTTGAGCTCCTGACCTTTAGCGATCCACCCGCCTCGGCCTCCCAGAGAGTTAGGATTACAGGCGTGAGCCACCGCGCCTGGTCTTAAACTTAATTTCTATATATATATATTTAGTTGTCCAGATAATTTCTTGCTATTTTTAGTAAAGACGGGGTCTCGCTCTTGCTCAGGCTGGTCTCGAGCTCCTGACCTTTAGCGATTTTAAAAATGGATCTGTGATTTTAATTTCTTAACCATATTTATTTGATAAATATCAAATTTATAGGTGCCCCATAAAACGATTTGGGGAAAATTTATCGTTTTATTATTCTTAGCATCATTTGGCATAAGATTCAACTCATTTCCCTAAATATATAAATATAACATATTTACTATGTCTTATGACTGGAAACAAGTGCCAACTATTATGCATGTGGTCTCCAATAGCTACTCAGATGGGGAAGGTCGTAGGCTCATTTCTTACTTTCAATATTCATAAGGCTCTCAAAGCAGAGGATAAAGATCTTCAGGGTTGAAAGGATTCTTTAATATGATTGTTGGCTTTAGGACACCCTTACTTGTATATTATTGTTTTTGCTTTATTCAGAGGATCTGCAGATTCCTTCATTTTGTGTTAACAAAGAGATTTGTTTAAAAAGGTATGTTTGTAGAATGTCTTATTGCTTTTTTTTTCCAGTTTGGAATGTCATCCAGAATATATATTTTCCCCAACATTATTACTGTATTTTTTTCAGTTTAACTAATAGACACTGTTTTGATTTCAGGATGACCATCAATGAACAAGAGATCCCAAAACTCAAATATAAGTTTCTTTACAACCCAGTCTTTTTGCAGGTAGTTTATGATGTGTTAGTATAAGGCATTAACTGTACATTAATTGAATTTAAATTATAATTGAATTTAAAATGGCCCTGTGATGCCTTACCTATTGAAAAAGAGAAAATCTTTCTGAAATGTGGATCTCTCGCCACCCATATTTTTCAGTCTGGGCAAGTTAAAGCTGTTGTATAGTAGGCATACCTGGATTCTTGTAAATATTTACATGTATTTCTTTATCCTTGGTTATCCATTCATTCTGAAATATCACCCAGAGGGGATCCAAGTAGTGAAAAATGAACCTGTATACTACTGTGATAATTCGACCTGTTTTGTTGGAAGCATAAAAAGCTAGTATTATGACAGACTGCTAAAAATAGCTAATGATCCAGTTTTTTGTTATTGTTGTTTTTTCCCCTGAAATGTTCTGTAATGTAGAGCTTGTAACAAACAGAGAAGTTCTGAGGTGATTTTTTTTCACTCTACTCATAACCGCATTAAATATCTCCTGACTTAATCTGTGCCTATAAGCAGTATCTCCATTTTGCTGCTGCCATTAAGAGAGTAATTAGAAATGCTATCATGGTCTCCAGACTCAAACTCTTGTAAGTATTTGAGACGTAGCCTCATAAAATGTTTAGTACAGGACAAATCACCCTATTTTAAATAGAGAAAACATCTTCTCAAAATATGCCTCTTCTGATCCTCATTGCCAACATCTCAGGTTTGTTCACTACTGCTGTTTATGACTGTCAGGTTCAAGTTCATGTCATGTTTCCTGGTTCTTGGTTCCCAGTACTGAAGAATGGTTACTGGTACCGAGTCGATGGAATGAATGAGCAAGCCAAATAAGGAATAAACAAACCAAACACAAGATTTATTAAAGCACGGTACATTGCAAAGTGGAAATGGGTCTAATCTCAGCAAGTTGAAAAGACCCTGGGTTTTTAACACATTGCTATTTTTATATCTATATCTTATCATATGCTAAATGGTGAACAGACTATTCATTTTGATTGGAGGAAGAGGGGCGGAGATTTCCTGGAACTGGAGACCCTCCCTTAACTTGTCCTTATAGGGTAACTTCAAGGGGTTGCCATTACATTTGTAAACTGTCACAGCACAGGTGGGTGTGATTTTTACCATGTTAATGAGAATAGTTCACCTAAGGTTGCTGCCAACTCACCTGTGTGCGTGCCTCAAGGTATTTGTTGCTGCCCTTGGGCCATTTCTTTGGTTTGTGGTTTCTTACCCTCCCCTAATTGGCTGGCAACAGTATTTCTACCAAATCTCCCTCCTCCGCCTCCACACCTGTTTCCCCTTCCTCCTGGTCCCAACCTAGCATGATTACAGTCATTAGTAGTTAAGCTTAGAAGTAATCATATTCTGAATCTTATTTTTTGAACATTAACTCAATATTTTAAAAATGGCTTTGTGGTACTTATTTGAATGGACAGAAAAGGATACACCATAAACTATGTGTCAGTGTAGTCAAGAGTTATGATTAGATATGTTAATATGCTGTTGACATTTTGCTTAAGAAGCATAGTTATCTATTCCTATGTATTGTTTTACTACTTCACTGGAGTTAAACAGAATATACTTCTTTTTGCCTTTTTTTGATGGGAAGGGGCACATATCTCTTCATGAAAGTTAGAAAAAAAACCAAGCAACCCAAAAAATTAAAAACATAAGCTTAAGTTGTAGGTGGAAAGTGTATATGTTAAACTAAAGTTACATATTTTTGCCATGTTAATTAATAATTGCCCTATTTTTCTATTATTTTTCTGTCTTTAAGTTCTGATTTTTATTTACATATTTTTAATGAGCGTGATGTGTTCGAACAGTGGTCATTTTCATCTGTATCAACAATAGGTCTAGATTCAATAAATAAAGAACTAAATATCAACTAAATAATTAGTTTAGCCAGAATCAAATAGAATTTCCAATTTGACATATATATTTGTAAGCATGTAAAGAATGTTTATAAATTGACAAGACAAATTAAAAACACTGTTGAAACAGAGGACTATAATATCTTGAGGGTTTCTTATTCTCACCTTCTCTCTCTGTCATTTAAAATTTCTCAGTCAGAACTCTACAATTCCTGTCAACTTGAAAAGTACCCAGAGTCTGAGCTCTCCTGATAGTGTATAAAGCCTGAGGCAAGCCCACATTCTAAAACAGCTGCTTCAATTTTATACTACATTTAACACTTTTTTTATTTTTATTTTTATTTTTTTTTTTATGCTCAAACTTCATTTTAGTCTGCAGTGTTAAAATTCCAGCATTTACCTGATTTGGGCAATCGGTTTGATTAAATACTCACAAAAGGTAGTTTGGCTTCAGCGCCTAAGGAGTGAAAGCCATTCTGTTTACAACTCTGAAAAACTCACTTGATTTTTAAAACTAAGAACCATAAAGCTACACAAAAGCGAGCCTCGCTTCAAAAGGAACTACAAAATAATATTATGAAAATAGTGGGAGTTTCACTAACAGATGGTGCATAGATCATATAATTGATACGCAATGTCAGAGGGAGCTGCTAGGAAAAAAAATGTGTGTAGTAAATGTGCATAGAAATTATAAAGATACTTAAATTCAGAAAAGTATAGCAAGCAAAAGAATTTTTGGCTTCTTTTGGACAAGAGTATGAGTTCTGAAAGATAAATATGAATGTCTAGCATTAGATTTCCTTTGGAATGAACTTTCAGGTCGCGACAGTTCTCTCAGGATTTTTTACATGTCTTATGATCAACCTGACTTCATAAGCAACCTGTGCAGCTGCATAGAGTCCACACACCCATGCTTGTTTTAATGTTCTGTTGTTGCCATCTTGAAATTCTTCAGAATTTTTTTTTAAAAAAGAGGCCCCACATTTTCATTTTATAACAAGTTCCATAAATTATATAGCCAGTCTTGCCTCTTGTATATCATACAAATTGGATTTTTTTTAAAAAAATCAATCTTCAAAACATCAATTGGAAGAGGCATCATTTCTCCTAAGTAGTGGATTGACAGAAATGGGAAGAGAATAACAGAGCCCACGAGTAACCATGCTGAGGTTCTCATGGCTTTTTAGGCTCATCAAAACAAAATGTTCTGCAGTTACTATTCTTCCTATTCTAACCAGAGCTTTTGTGTTTCTACTATAAATCTACAGTTTAGTTGGTGAGAGATGGCATTATTTGATGTTAGGTTCTTTTGAAGCTCTGTTTTCTAAAAATTAAGCACAGTAATTATCCACCAGCCTATCATGGTTCCACATAAAATAAGTAAGATGATTTATTGCCAGCCACTTATTTTTCAAAAGTAACAATTCAGATAGAATCTCTTTGCTATAAAAGATAAGCAAGGTGAATAAAACTAATAATAGAAATAGCCCATTTGGCAATATTGAGATTTCATGATGCAGATAGAGCTTGTCAATCCCCTTTGGAAGAAATGTGGATTTAGGCATATATATCAATATCTCTCAATTGCATTGGTAAAGACAGAACCTGGGCAGAAAGGATGAGGTATTATTGATTATTTATAAGCTGTATTTTTTGAATAACTTTAAGCAGGGACATGTTGATTATATCTCCATCACAGTAATTAAAATGTTCCATTTTTAACTGAATATACTTTCTAAGTAGATAGAGTCTGGTAAACCACATTCACCTAAAAAAAACCTAAAGCTAAGATTGATTTTATCATTCCCTTGTTAAATTTACATTTATAAATTGTCCTTTTCATGACCACCTCAGGGTTCTGCTTCAATTCAATATTAAGCCATGTACCATCAAATATTAATGCGAAAAGTCAGGTCCATTTATATTTTATGCTGAAATGTAGCCCATTCTTCCATAGTGATAATACAATTACGGAACTAATTTTGAAGCACATGATGGATTTTAAAAAGTTAACTTATCCATAATAGGCTGGAGCCATATATTATGTAAGATACCAAGGGGGAAAAAAGACTAATATCATAGTATATTAACAATCTAGTATAGGAAAACTTGAGTTAGCATAAAGCTATGTAATCATTAAATGTATAATAAACATTAATTATTTTCTTCAATATTTTGTTTTCTCCAACATTTCCAACATAGTCTCCCCTTTCATTCTAAGTAACTAAAAAGTAACTCAGAAATTCAGAGGCCATGTTTAGTGAAGGGCGTGGGGATGTGGAGTAAGAGTAACAGAAGGAAAGAATTTAGTATACCATCTGTCTCTGCTCTTGTCTCTCACTTGCTTCATTTTCTTGTCTCCCTCATCATTCCATAACAATAGTTTTTCTGGAGCTCTTTAAAAAAAATACATATCACAAAATTTAATGGTCATTGTTTCTCTACCTTACCCATCATTACCACTATACTTCTAAACACACACACTTTTATTTTTTTAATGAAACTCTTACCTTCTCAAACAGGAGAATCTCTTTTTTCCTTCCTGTGTCTTTGACCATTCCTATTCATTTTCCTTGGTAGATTCAGCCTATTCTTTTTATTAAATGAAGGTTTATTCCTGGTCCTTCAATTCTTATTTTTTCATGAAAATCTCACTCATAATCAGTACTTCAATTATCACTGATATGACAAGGACTCACATATGTATCTCTATACCAATTGTCTCTGTGGATCAAATCCCTATATTAAACTGGCTCACTGAAACTTGAATTCCTCAAAGACAGTAAAAACTTACAAGAAACCAAATTTCTTACTCTACAAAAAAAGAAAGAAAAAGGAGTCCTGTTCCAGAATTCCCTTTTTCAACAAATGTTATAAGTATATATCTGAAATCTGAGACTCATTCCTTACATTTTTCTTTCCTTATTTCTCATTTATGAAACTTTTCCAAATTCTATGGTTTTGCTTCTTAAATATTTATAAAAAATATTTACCTCTCTCTATCTCAGCAACAAACACCCTAGTCCAAACAAACATAATTCCTTACCTGGACTAATGAAATAGCTTTATAACTATTAGGTCTATGTTGACTTTTGTTAAACCTATTCTCTAGTGCTCAGAAAGAGCAATGTTTTAAAAATGCAAATTCTATTATTTAATTTTTCCATTTAAACTATCAATAGCTACCCGTTATTCCTATGGTTAATGCCAAGATCCTTAACAAGACTACCTTTTAAGACCCTGCACCTCACTTCCTGACCTCCTTCCATGCAGCCTGATTTCAGTGCCATTTAGATCCCAGACTTTTTCTACACTCTGAGCCTTTGCACATGGGTTTCTTCTATCTGCAGTATCTGCTCTGCCTTCTCATCTCTGTTTTTCACCTGTTTGACTCTCTCTTAGTTTCCAGATCTAATCTCAAATATCTCACTCTTATTAAAGATCACCCCTCCACACAATTGCTCTACTCCAGACTGGATCAAGTCTATCTATTTCACACTATTGACTGTTGTTACACTACATAAACAAAATTGTAGAACTGTTCACCGATGGAATTTCACATTGATTTTTAATGATTTTCTGAACATATATACAAAGTCTTTTTAATAGGTCAGGCTCCCTGAGAGTAAATTTAACTGTAATCTACTTTATGAAGACTTTACTCAACAGTTAATGAATGGTTATTTGCAAGAATAAATTAATTGACTGATAAGTATATGAAAGCCAATTTACCCACCTGTTTAGAGATATTTCAATAAGATAAAGCAAGAACTTTGAATAGTTTAAACAATGGATCCAATTTCTTTGCTTCCTTATTGCTTTCCTTACTGCTATTCTTTCTTCGTTTCTTCCTTACTCCATTCTTGCCTGTCCGTCTCCTGCCTGCATTTCTAGTCACAATTGAGGGAGGACTTAGCATAGAGCTTTGTACGTCTTAGATGCTCAGTAAACTTTGTTAAATGAATTAATGAACTAGAATATCCAATTTTAATTTGGCTTTTAACAAATTATTGTTATATAATTTCGACAAGGTTATTCATCCTCTATGGTTCTCAGCTGATGGTCTGTCAAATCAAATGGGAAATAAGACATCTATTAAAAGAACTCTTTTGGAAACTAAGTGGAAAAAGGAAAACAACTCATAGAAGTATTTTGTAAACTTAAAAGTTGTCACAAACATAATTATCATCATTATCATTTTTAAATGTCTATTCTGTAAAATATGCAAATCAAAATGAAGCTTTATACAAGAAACGACTTTGTATATTGTAGGGTTTTATTTTTAAACTAAATTTTGACTGTTACGCTATTTCTGTGGAGGTCTCATAAAATCGAGAGATGTTATAGCATGTGCTCTAATTATCACAAAATTCCACACGAATTCTACATAATGCAGACTGCTCTGTATGGTTTTCTAATCAAAAAATTTAGTTCTTTTGTGAGTTATGCGTTCTTTACAGAGCTTCTCAGGCTATTGAGGGTAAAGATCTTAAGAGAACTCTTCTAAGCCTTCCTAGGGGCAAATAAAGGCAGCTTTCTGGGTAAATCAGGATGTACAGCAAACTGAGAGTGCACTCAATTTCCCTTTTTGAGAAACTACATTGAGAGTAAATTCTCAACAGAAAATAAAGACGAATTTCAGTATGAGTGGAGGCCATTCCCCAGTGTTTTCAAAGGGATTTGAAAAAAAAAAAAAAGAAAGAAAATATATCATTCAGAAACTGTGCTGTTTTTCTCAAAAGAATGAGTTATGGTCATAACAGTATAGTTTATGCAGAAATTCTGACATGAAAATGATTCTATGACTCTTTCCTCTGCACTTGACTCTCACATATTGTTTTTTTCTATTTCTCATTATTGTATACCAATAATTGATTTTAACCAGTCACACAATGTGTTTTGGCCACAGTAAAAAATTTAGGGCATCTCTCCTGTACTATGCCACCATTTTAATCCTCACCCTGTCTTTTGTTTTTGGATCCCAATTCCCCTATTTAACTTTTCATAGCCAATGTAAATTGACTGCTATTTGGCTAGGAAAGCAAGACAGACAATTATCAAGGGGTGATTATATCAGCATCAGAAATGAATGCCCAATGTGTATCTTAAGTTATTCTATATGTTTCATATAATACTAATTTTTGGCTTCTGAATATTCATTGGAAATCAGAGTTTAGACAAAGAGAAGAAATAGTCAACAGATGGTATAAACAGCAAGAGAATCCTAGGTTTGGAAAAATAAGTAGGAAAAATGTGATCCATTCAAATTCTAATACACAGTAAATTAAATATTAACTGGAGATTAATAGTTTCCTAAATCTTCTCAAAGATATTGAACTTTCAATCTACATTTTCTGTAATTCTCCTATACTGTTAATACAGGTTTACAGTGGGCTATTGCCTCCGCAGACATGCAATCGATTAAAAAAAATGACATTCTGAAGGGGGGGAAATGGCGGATTAGGGGTGACCCTAATTAGTCACCCCTAATTAGGGGTGACTAATGGCTCTCTGCTCCCAGAGTGGGAGGTGAAGAACACGGACACCCACAAGCGAGTGAGGCGCTCCCCTACAGGATTAGTGTCCAGAGCCATGAGGCCCGGCAGCTGCTTATCCAAGATGGCCGTGAGCCATGTGGATCGGCCTGCTTATCTAAAATGGCTGACCAAGCCCGCGCATTTACAAAAGCCCGCGAGAGAGCTTGTAAGTTTCCATTTACCCATTATGACATAGCCCTTGAAAGCTGCCTGAGGGTTTCCTTATATGGAAATCCTCTGGCTGGAAAGCCAGAGCCTCGGAAAGCACCGCCCCTTTACTGTTACTTCCTCTTTCTGTCTTACTTAAGCCTCTGCCCTACTGCCAATAAACGAGACTTGATCAGACTCCTGTCTTGTCTCCATTTCTTGTGTCTCCTGCCTCTCCCAATTCCCACTCCCTCTTCCAGGGTCCGCGTTGACTGCCCCGCGGGTCGGGACAGATTAGCTTCATGAATCTACAGAGAAGCAGCAAGGCACAAGCAGTCCCGCTGATAAAATCAGGTGAACTGAAAATGCACTCGCAAATTACCTGAGAGTTGGGACAAAGGGGAAAGGCAGCGCGGGATGGCCGAGCCCCGCGGTGGCCTCGCCTGGGCGGGGAGATCTGACTCACAGGAGACGACTCTTCCTTCACCAAACCCCACTCCCATGCAGGCAGGGAAGTGCCAGAAGTCAGTGAGAAGTGGTAGCACAGACCGACAAGCGGTGGGGAGCCGAGACAGGAGCTGGGTCCATTTCGAACGCGCCAGAGCACGGCACTGGGTCGGCATCGGACGGGAGGGACTGGCCAGAGCGCATGCTCCCCAGATCGGACGCCGCCCGAGCCCACAGGGGAGAGTTTGGAGGCAGCTTCTTGCCTCAGGAGACCGGCAGGACTAGATCGGGGGAGGGGAACTCCAGAAAAGAGGCTCTACCCGCGGAAATCGCTGGGAGTTCGGTGGGCGCTGGGAGGGACACAGCACAGAGTCCTCCTGTGGATCGTTCCAGAGTCGCTGTGTGTAGGGCGGGCTGCAAGCTCAGCGGGAAGCCCTGGGAGTCAGCTCTGGGAGTTGGCAATGGCGGACCCGGGCTCCGGATGCCCTCCTGGTGCAGTTGGCTCTAGCGCTGACTAGCAGTGGGTGGGCAGCCGCAATTCGGGGAACCCAAAGCCTGCGACCACAGGGACTTGTTGCCTGGGCGTCCGCCTTAGTCATAGCTGCTGCCTCCGCGGCAGAGCTGGTCGCGCCCTGTGAGGAGGAGAGAGGAGGAGAGTAGCACACGCAGCCACTTTTTCTTTTGAATCTGCGGAGTCTGTCCCAGCCGCAGACTCAAGCCCTGCCTCTGAAAGGGCGGAAAAGGGAAAAAGAGCGATATTTCTGCCAAGTTTCCAGGTGGTCTCTGGTGGCCCTGTTCCATTCAGTCGCTGGCACTGTCCCCAAAGGTGACGGGGAACTGACGGTGAACTGAGGGAGACTGCTTATAGAACTGTGACCCAGGACACATAAGTCCCCCTCTGCCAGGCGATTCGACATCCGCCCCAACACACCGCGATAAAGGGCTGGCCTCCACCACTAGGCGGAGTAAAGGGGCCATTTTTGTTTTGTTTTGTTTTTTTGTTTTTCTGTTAAATTTTTTGTATAGCTGTGATACCAGACGACATAACTAGCCCCTCCACCAGGCGACTCGACCCCTACCCACGCATCGCGCCAAAGGACCTGCCTCTGCCTCCAGGCGGAGCAAAGGGGTCGTTTTTTGTGGGGGTTTTTTCTCTCCTTTTTTTTCTTCTTTTTCCTTTCTTTTTTCTTTTTTCTTTTTCTTTTCGTTTTCTTTTCTTTTTTTCTCTATATACATATTTCCCTTAATTCTTACTCTTTATTGTTTTTTGTATATATATATATATATATACATATATATATATATACATATATATATATACATTTTTCTTCTTTCCTTCTCTTTCCGTTCTTCCTCCTGTGAGTGTGTATGTGTGTGGGTGTATATCTGAAACCCACGACCGCAGGAGCCCAACTGTTGAATCTCCACAGCAGGGCTATTTTGCACTGAAGAGACAACATGCACCCCTAAGAGTGTCTAGTGACCAAGGAGGCCGCTCTTCAAGCTGAGACACGCAGTCACCTCTCCGTAGCAACTTGGTAGCGAGAGCTGCCGGCCAAATGGACAGACTCCACTACAGGAAGGGCTGTGTAGAGACTGAAGGAGGCTGTTTTCCCAGTAGGGTCCTGTAGACTCATTTTCGCAGTGACTTGGTAATCAGCGCCTACTCCCAAAGAATTAGTTCCCCAACCTTGGCAGTGCGGAGGAAAAAGGGAAGCTGTTCTCTGGACTGTGACCCTGTAGAGGTGGTGGATGACCCTTCACTACGGTCTGACCACTGATATTGTGTACCAAAGGGGCTGATCCAACATCTGCTGGGGTGGAATAGCAGGACAGGCTGCTTTCTGGCCTGGGTCCCTCAGGGGCCTTAGGCAGGGCTTCTCTAGCATCCCTGAAGTGTGTACTTCTTTCCAGCTAGTCAACCCTGCCCTTGAAGGGGCGGAATAATAAGGGTCACCACTTCCTGAGTTGAGACACCAGGTAGCCCAAGGAAGTGCCCTTCCCCCAGTCTGGGGGGTTATCTGCCCCTATGGCAGGTGAAAAACCACCCTCAGAGGAGGAAAGAAATGAGAGAAGATGTTTTCAGGCTGGGCCCTGTGACAGTCTCAGCAAACGTCCCTCCCACAACCCTCCAGGACAGAGCCCACCGCTGAAGGTAGGGAGAAAGGAGAAAAAATACTTTCACCATAGGACTAGCCTGAATCTGTATGACCTTGGATCTAAGCAAAAGGGGACAGTGTGTTGACGCGATACAGCTGATTGGTTTTGAACACCCGACAAGAACATAACACAAAAGCTTGCACTTGGTGCCCAGGCTGTAGTCATCTTAGGGGCTAGTGGTTTGGGAAGGAAAATCTCAACCAGAGTCCTCAGCAATTGCACCAACTGGCACACCCAGTAGGAATTCCTCCACAAGAGTACCTAATAAGCCCTGAATAACAAACTAGCAGCTCTCTCCTAGCTACAGATCAAGCAATTTCCGAAGTATACTGCCTCAGGCACTCTGATTCCTGCTGCTCTTCTCACCAAACCTTAAGCGGTAACAAGGCTCAAGTTGCGCTTGGGAGTGGCAAAACATTTCCCAAAGACTCAGGCTTTTGTATGTCCCATTTGGGATTTTAGAGCTCAATTAAAAGGTTCTGGAATACCTTGACAACTGACTCCTCCACGCAAAATTCAAGCAACAAAAGAGACAGCAACCTCATAACTAAACCCAGCGCCTTCCACCTCACCGAAGTAGTTGATAGTGGAGTCACACACTCAAAAGTGACCCAACTCCTGGAAAGCTAAGCAAGGAAAAGAAACTCATTAATCTCTGTAAGCAGAAGGAGCAGACAACAGGCCAGTGATAACCCAACAGGCCAAAACCCCACCAAGACAGCACAAAACCAGGGAACATTTCTTCAGCTCTGCAAAAGACCTTCCCTTTGGAGCCCAAAAATTAAGCTCATGAACCAGTAATAGCACATCCAGTCCTTGAAAAAGTAGCCCAATGAGAAAGAATCAATGAAAGAACACAGCAAACATGAAAGATCAGAGAGAAAAGCCACCTCCAAAAGAAAATATTCTATCTCCATCAACAGATACCAATGTACAGGATACAATTAAGCTGACAGAGGAAGAATTCCGATTATGGATTGTAAGGAAACTGAACGGAATAGAAGAGAAAATGAAATCCCAACACAAAGAAACCACGAGAACAATCCAGGAAATGAATGAAAAATTTTCCAAAGAAATTGAAATACTAAGGAAAACCAAACAGAAATTTTGTCAAGGAAGGAGGAATTTAGGGAACTTCAAAATACAATGGTAAGCCTCAAGAACAGAATG
>NW_012147853.1:322702-322977 GCF_000956105.1 Propithecus coquereli
GAAAGGTCTCTAATAAACTCAATCAAAAATGAAAAAGGAGAGATCACAACAGATGCCACGGAAATACGAAACATTATTTTTGATTACTACGAAAACCTATATGCCCAAAAACTATATAACGAGGAGAAAATGGACAAATTCCTGAAAACATACAACCTCCCTAAATTCACCAAAGAGGTAACAGAATATCTGAATAGACCAATTTCAAGCTCAGAAATTGGAGCAGCAATAAAAAATCTCCCAAAACGTAAAAGCCCCGAACCAGATGGCTACAC
>NW_012147853.1:326540-326838 GCF_000956105.1 Propithecus coquereli
TTGATCACATGGCAGAAATACTCTCTGGGGATTAGGGGAATGGGGTGGCAAATCTACAACTAAAGGACACGGGGAGCACTAAAGGGAGGAAAGGGCATGACTTTAATCCGCATTTGGGTGAGGCAAAGACATAAAGTGTAACTATAATGTTTTTACTCTCACAAAACCCTGGAATAATAAATAAATAAATAAAATGACATTCTCCCATAGTATTAATATCACAAACCAGACATAAAAACAGCTGATTCTCTGATATATATTTAAACAGTACTTTTATATTATATGTACATATATTAGG
>NW_012147853.1:328428-329842 GCF_000956105.1 Propithecus coquereli
TCAAAGATTAGATGTCTATATGAGGATGGTTTTATATCTGGGTTCTCAGTTCTGTTACACTGGTCAATAGCTCTATTTTTGTGCCAGTACAAAGCTGTTTTCATTACTGCAGTGTTATAATAAAGTTTGATGTCTGGTAAATTGATACCTTCCATTTTGGTTTTATTGCCTAGAATTGTTTTTGCTATGCGGGGTCTTCTCTGGTTCCATACAAAGCATAAAATTAATTTTTCTACATCTGTCAAGAATGATGTTGGTATTTTAATAGGATTGCATTGAATCTGTAGATCACTATGGGTTGTATAGACATCTTAACAATGTTGATTCTGCCGACCCACGAGCATGGTATGGTTTTCCACCTGTTTACGTCCTCTGCTATTTCCTTCCTCAACGTTTCATAGTTCTCCCTGTAGAGGTCTCTTACTTCCTTAGTTAAATATATTCCTAGGTACTTTATTTTCTTTGCTGCTAGTGAAAAGGGAATTGAGTCTTTGATTCAGTTCTCGGTATGACTGCTATTGGCGAATATTGAAGCCTCTGATTTTTGTGTATTGATTATAAAGTCCAGAGACATTACTGAATTTATTTATCAATTCCAGGAACCTCTTTTTTGAATTCATGGGGTTTTCTAGATATAATATCATGTCATCAGCAAATAGTGAGTGTTTGATCTCTTCTGTTCCCATTTGTATGCCTTTAATTCCACTCTCTTGCTTGATTGCTGTGGCCAGGACTTCCAGCACTATGTTGAATAGATGTAGAGATAGTGGGCAACCTTGTCTGGTTCCAGTTCTAAGTGGGAATGGTTTCAATTTCTCCCCATTCAGTATGATGTTAGCTGTGGGTTTGTCATATATGGCTTGTATCATTTTTAGGTAAGCCCCTTCTATGCCTATTTTGTTAAGCGTTCTTATCATAAAAGGGTGTTCAATTTTGTCAAATGCTTTTTCTGCATCTATGGAGAGAATCATGTATTTTTTGTTTTTGCTTCTGTTTATGTGGTGAATTACGTTTATAGATTTGCATATGTTGAACCATCCCTGCATCACTGGGATAAAGCCCACTTGGTCATGATGGATTATTTTCTTAATAACCACCTGGACTCGGTTAGCTAGAATATTGTTGAGAATTTTTGCATCTATATTCATAAGGGATATGGTCTGTAGTTTTCCTTTTTTGTTGCATCGTTTCCTGGTGTTGGTATTAGGGTTATGTTGGCTTCATAAAATGTGTTGGTGAAGAATCCATCCTTCTCGATGTTGTGGAATAATTTCTGCAGGATAGGCACCAGTTCTTGTTTGTAGGTGTGGTAAAATTTGGCTGTGAAACCGTCTGATTTGGGACTTTTCTATTTTGGAATGTTTTTTATTGGTGTTTCAATTTCAGTCCTTGATATTGGTCTGTTCAGGAATTC
>NW_012147853.1:332035-337726 GCF_000956105.1 Propithecus coquereli
TTTGATTTTTCTTTAATATTTCAATTTCTTTAGTGAATTTTTCTTCCAAGTCCTGGATTTTTTGGGGGGTTTCTTTGTGTTGGCCATCCATTTTTCCGTGCATATCATTGAGTTTTCTTACAATCCATGTTTGAAATTCTTCTTCTGTCATTTTAGTGTTCTGAGTTTGGTTAATGTCAATTGCTGGGGAGCTGTTGTTCCTCTTTGGGGGTGTGCTTTCCGTTGGAGTCTTCATACTTCCAGAGTTCTTTTGCTGGTTCCTTCCCATCTGGATCAGTTCTTCCTTCTTGCCTTTTGATTTTCTTTTGGATAATGACATGCCCTATTTAGTCTCTGAGCCAGTAGGTGGTGTTTGTGGTTGAGATTCGACCACACCCTTTATGATGAATCAGGAGATGCAGTAAAACGGTGCGCAGAATGACCTCCCTGTCAGTAGGTGGCGCTGGCTGGGAGGAGCGAGCTGGAGTGCTCTTTTTGGGTCCTGTAGCTAGCTCTCGTTCCTCTGGAGAGGCCCTCTTTTGCCTCGGGTGTTGGGTGGGGACTTCCAAGTGTGTCCTTATTCTCCACATGAGTAGGGGCAGATGTGGGAGTGAGTCTTTTGGGGGCTGGGTTGGGTAAGCCTGCCCTCAGGCTCCACAACTGCTGTTAGCAGGGGTCAAAGTTCTGTTCTTTGCTTCTGTGCAAAGCTGCTGGAGAGGCTGAAATGGCTCCACTCAGCTGAAGGTCTGGGCTTGGTGGGTGGGGCTGTCCAACACCCACACTCTGGAGCAGGCCTCCCTCCCCTCCACCCTCCCCCACTCCGTGGCCTCTCCCAGGCCTCTGCCAGCAAGCAGGACCTCAGGCCAATGGATCTCCTCTGGCTTGACGTGGGCCGGGAGCTTCTCTACCCAGGATCGCAGCCTGAGCTGGGTGCATAGCCCTCTCTTGGGAGGAGGGTTGCCGCTCAGGAGTGCTGATCTGCCCCTGAAGGCACACCCTCTTCAGTAGGCTCTTTCACAGATCTTGCTTCTGTGCCCAGGGGCAGAGCGATCATGGTGTACAACATCATTTTTAATGCCTAATGATATTTAACTTGCAATATATCAGTACCTTCAATTAATTCACGTTTGTCAGAACTTCAAGATGTTCAGGTTTTTCTTTTTTTCCTTTTTTTAAATGTATTATATAGACTCCTAAATTAAACCTTCATTCCTATTCAATATTGTTTTCTTAGGATAAATTCTGATAGCTAATATTTTGGGGTACTGAGGTTGAATATAAAACATAAGCACTAAATTAATGTTTGTTGAATAAATAGAGTGAACAAATAAATTATCATATGAACTGGAACCTTCCTGGATTTCATCCCCTCCCTAAAAAATTAAAGGATAATAGGAAGCAGCCATGATGTTGTGATGGTTCCAAAATAGCAGGCTGCAGAATGGCAAGCTATCACTCTATTTTATTATTAAACATTTGAAAACATCTAGCTGTGCCAAGCAGCTTTGTTTATTAAACTGGCTTTGCAAAGTATGTAGTGGTATTTAGCCTAAAGTGGAGTACAGATACACTTGGAAGGAAAGATGTTCTTTCATTTATTTTCTTTTTTCATGCATTGTTTAAAGATTTAAACAATAACAGCTGTGAAGATAAATTCTGAAATATGAAATTCTCATTTTCAGATTAACATGACAATAACTAAATAACACTCATATAAGATTTAATGATGTTTCTTTTTTTCCATCAAAAATATACAAACTATAAAGAAGAATCTCCCTTTTGAAACTTCACTTGTGGGCTGATAAGGTGTTGCAATCACTTTCTTCATAGGAAAAGACTGCATTAAAACAATACTATGCAAGAATTGTTACAGTTTCCAAAATATGCTCCATAGTTTGTTTCAGCTAATTGCTGTCATGTAAATCTTATTGTCTGTTTGAATATGAGAAACTGTTAAAATTATATATCTATATCTTTATTTATATCTGTGTACCTATTTACATTTCTTTGTAATGTAGAATTTAAATTTATAATGAAAATTCCATCAGATTTAGTTATATCTGCAGCAATAGTCTATGAATTTCTTTGCTTATATGATTTTTTCATTCATTCAACAAATATTTACTGAATACCACCTATGTTGGTATTGTTCTATGCACTAAGAACACAGCAATGAAAAAAGCAGGCAAGATAACAAACCTACTGTTTACAAAGTTATATTTTAAAACTCGGCCTACACTGAGGTCAAAATGGGTTTCCCATATGACCTCCACCAAATTTAATTTATCTGATTGGTCACAGTCTTTGCCTGTATTTTTCATAATCATTGTTTATATGACAAAGTCAGACTTATCCCATTTTCAGTATTCAGGATGAAGGATATTTCTCTTTGCATCCTTACATTTTCTTAAGTTTTATTCCATAATTCTTTTCATGCATTTGTGTGAACCAAGTATGGATTTAATAGACTTGCTATTTTAGGATCCATTTGTTAAAATTTCAATTTTCTTTTAAAGCCTCAAATGAGTTCCATGATTTAAAACTAGCATATCATTACTCCCTTATTTTTTGCCTAAAATGGGGTATTAATTTATTTTATATTTAGAACTCAAAAGTGTTATTATTCATTAATACAGATGCACAGTGCTAATACATAAAAGCTATTGATTAGACTATTTCAAACATTCTAAATAAGAAGAAAAGTATAGCAATTTCAAGTTACCATAGCATAAAATAAAAAAGAAAGTCTTCAACTGAGAACAAGTTTCTACTCAAAAGTCTGTTTCAAGTTGAAGATTCAATGAGTCTGTGATCATTTTGCTTAAGGGTCGACCAATTTAAAATGCACATGCAAATTTTATAATGGGACTTAGTTATATTCACTTCCATTATCCTTGCTCCTATAATATTATGTCTAACATTTAATAAACATTAAATATTGATTAATGAATGAATCAATAAACAAGGTTAACCTATATGAGTTGGTAACAGAGCCAATACTATCATGAAACAATTTTAAATCAGTGATTTGAAAAGTATTAGGCTTAAGAAACTACCTTAATAATGCTACATTTTTCTCTTTAACATTAGCAAAAAGAAAAGGATCATTTGGGCAAATCAGTGGACTATGGGCAATCCTTGAGTTGGCTTCAGAATAAGCTAAAGCAGTGACAGTGAGCATTGAGCACTTCGCGAGATGCTGCTCTGTCACCAGGTCAAATGACAAGTATGGTCTGACAATAGGAAATCAACTTTTTTATTATGAGGCGTATGCATATGTGTGTGTGCTTTGTCTATTTTTTTCTTTCTGCTAGGTCAAGGGGAAATAATATACATATTAGAAGATAAAATTAATTATAAAATGTGATTAACTATTAGGAAATGCAAGAGAAATACTGAAATGTGAACTTTTCAGTAACCATGTGTCTTTCTTTCCACTCTCTCATATTTCAGCCAAACCAAATTATCATCAGTCTTTAAACAACCATCATTAGAAACAGGCTAGCATCATATTTAAGGGCATGGAACCTAGAACAAGACTGAATTCACCCAGCTATTTCATTTACTAATTGAAGCATTGAGATAAAATGCTTACTATAGATAATAATTTATTAATTTCTATGTATCTTAATATAATATATGCTTTGAGTATTGAGACAAGATACTTTATATATATATACATTAACTTGTATACATTAATATTAAGAGTATTTTTCTGTTTAGAAATATTCTTCCTCTGTTTCTCTGACTGTAAAATGCTACTGATACCATTCTTTCCGCTTTTATATGCCAATGTACAGAGCACCAGGCACATACAGGCTGATTTTCACCAAAAAAAAAAAAAAAATGGGGCAAAAATAATGCTTGAGAAACATAAAATTTGCCTAATATCAAAAAGAAATGTTCATATTCAAAATAATACTATCATAAAAAGCAAGCCACCTGGTTTTGACAACATAGCAATTTCAACTAAGAAAAGTAAATAAAAGGAAACTGACATCCAAGCCAATCAGAGCAAAACTGAAAAAACTCAAATAAAAAAAGTATAAGTGCACAAGATAGTATTATTTAACTACATCACTATGATGTACAGCAGATCTCTAGAACGTATTCAACTTGCAAATTGAAACTTTGTACCTTTTGACCAATAAATACCTTTCCATTTCCCCCTCAGATCTGTTCCCCCAACCCTTGGCAACTATCATTCTATTCTGCTTCCCTAGGTTTGATTAATTTAGATAACTCATGTAAATAGAATTATCTGGTACTTGCCTTACTGTAACTAGCTTATTTCACTTAGCATAATGGTTTCCAGGTTTATTCTTGTTGCCACAAATGGCAGTATTTCCTTCTCTTTTAATACTGAATAACATTCCATTGTATGTGTATATCATAATTTTTATACATTTATTTGTCAATAAACACTTGGTTTGTTTCCATATCTTGGCTATTGTGAGTAATACTGCAATGAATATGAGAGTATAGATACCTCTCCCAGATTCTGATTTCAGTTCTTTTGGATACATATCCAAGACAGATTGCTGGATCAGATGGTAGTTCTATTTTTAATTTTTTGAGAAACTGCCATATTTTTTCCCATAGCCAGGGCTTTTAATTAGCTATTTAAAATTTATACTTTGTTGTGATTTTTTAAAATTATTCCAAATAAATATTTACTTATAGATGTAAAAATAAAAAGTGCCAATCAAATGAGATGTCATCATTTGTAATAATTCTCTGTTTATCCACAGCTGCTTGACAGAATCTATTATTGTATTCCTGTTGTCTACAGGAGAGAAGACATCACTGTATTTGTTGTAGGCTCTCTCCACATCTTTTGAATCACTAAACAGAGACCAGTTGTTTCAAGTTCTTTCAACAAAAGTCAGGAACTGAGATCATGAATTTATGTCCCCACATATCATTTTATGTATATGAGATATAGAAATCTAGAGTTTGAAGGTTAAGAACTCCCTGTTTAGTAAAATTATCTTAAAACAAAAAAGAAAGAAAAGAAAGAAAGGAAGGAAGGAAGGAAGGAAGGAAGGAAGGAAGGAAGGGAGGGAAGAAGGAAGGAAGGAAGGGTGTAAAAGCAGCCAAATAGTGAAGACACATGACCTGAAAGGAAGCAAACTTTACTCCAGATCTTCGCACCCTGGCATCTTATGGACCCCTAATAATTTGTGCAGTTTATATAGGGATTCGTAAATTTCTTAAAATTCTATACAAACTGTATAGTTTAATCTGTCTATCTATCTAAATATTTATTGCTGTTGCTTGAATGTGTCCCTCAAAAGTTCATGTGTTGGAAACTTAATTGCCAATTTAACAGAATTAGAAGGCGTAAGCTTTAAAACATGCTAGGGTCATGAGGGTGGAATGCTCAAGAATAGATTAATGCCATTTTCCAGGGAGTGAGTGAGTTCTTTAAGGAGCAGATTAGTTCTTATAGGAGTGATCAAATTCTTGAAAGTGTGACAGAATGTGACAAGCTTGGCTCACTCATGTGGTCTCCTTTGCATATGTTCACTAGGCCTTCCATTCATCCAGCATGGCATAACATAGCAAGAAGAACCTCACCAAAATCAGGCACCATGTTCTTGGACTCCCCAGCCTCCAGTACTGTAAGAAATAAATTTCTTTTCTTTATAAATTACCTAATCTATGTTACTGTGTTATAGGAACAGAAAATTTTTTAAGACATCCATTGAT
>NW_012147853.1:340536-342693 GCF_000956105.1 Propithecus coquereli
TAATAAATAAGAACTTTACATAGTATATTACAAAACATACCCTAGAGAAAAAAATAGAACGAGTAAGAGTGGAAGTGAATAGTTGCAGATAGATGATTGCAAATTTAAAGAGGTGATGATTGACCAACTCATTCTAGGGGTATGAAGATTATTCAAATTCAAAACCCTTATCTGACAGAGAATCTGGAATTTTTGTCCATTTTTAGTGAATTTATATAAAAATATGTTTAAGTCAAAGTCCTAATTTAGTTTACAGAACCATATCGTTGATTCTACTGTGGAATAAAACCATCAAATAAGACCTCAAACTCTCCGGACAAGATGGACTCCTGTGGCTAAAAGAGACACTCTAAAATTAAAGGCAGAACCAAATGGCCATAGCAAGGTGACAGAGAGCTGTCATGTGCCCTGCATTCTAAGAAAAGGCAGTTTTTGATAAACATCCTGCTTTACAATGTTGAACCAGAACAGTTCATGTAACCAAAGCCAAAATAAACTGCCCCTCAAATCTCCCCCTACACTCACAAGTTTCTTAAAGAAAACATCAAGCAGAGACTTCTGGTTTGGGCTAGAAAACCACCCAATCAGAGATTGACTATTTTGATCAATCAGAACCAAACAAGTTTGAATTCACTCATTTACATAAATGTACCTGATTGAGAACCCAGGTGGAAACTTCCCCTATAAGAACCAGACACTCCCTTTGTACTTAGGAGAGCATACTTCCACTTATGCTGAAGGATGTGCTTCCCCAATCTATAGATTGCTTCTCAGAAAATAAAGCTCTCCTTTTTTCCCTCCACAGATCTGCTGGTCTTTTTGTTAACGTTACTTTTCTCTATATTGCATTGTTTTTACTTCTAATTAAGTTCACCTCTTTCATATATTTTAACTTCACAGAGGTAGGAAATAAGTCTTAATATAAATTTACAAGATTATAATGGTGTTTTTTAAAACTTAGGAATATGCCATATTTTCATAACAATTTAAGCACATGAAATTATATCTCCATCCTCGTAACACCCGGTTAATGTGACTTTAAATGATTTAGAAAGTTATTAACCCACATGTGTGAGTGATGTCAGCACATTTCTCAAACCTGAAAAACTGAATACTAAGGTGAATGCCCAAATGAAACCAGCAAATCTGGTCCCCAAGACTCCACAAAGAGGGTGGGGCATGAAAAAGAAAAAGGAGAATAAAAATAAATTTATTAATTAAATAGTTGTACAAATAAAATTATGAGATTCTCTCTTTACTTTCTCTGGTAACTCCCCACTGGCAACCATAGATATTTAATCTCCAAGCAGGAGACTGGAGGATTCTTTCTTGGTGAAACTGACCAGTCTAGTAGTAAGGACTTCAGAATACTAATATTTAGGGGAGGGAAGGTAGTGCCTAAGTGGCTCCCAAAGAAATGAATGAATTTGCTCATGGTTGCTGCAAGTGAAACTCATCAATCAACAAGCCCTTCTCATCCACACAGAGCTCCCAAATGGATTTTATCATTTTGCTCTTATATGGGAAATGATGGTCAAGAAATCGCCAGAGGTAATAAAAGCTTCTAATATCCAAGAAAAAATGAATACAAAACATATACAACAAGAGAAAGGTGAAATAGAAAAAAAGTAGATTTAAGTATTCTCCAATAATTACTAAGGATCCAAAAAACCCCCAAAATTTACTACTTTATTCCCAGAAATTTGGCATAATGCTTACCATATAATACTTGCTCAGTAGATATTTATAGAAAGTTAGAAAGGTGCAATAAAGTGGTATACTCATTAAATATATGTATGTGTATACATATATTAATATACATATAAACACACACAGTTATAGGTATATGCATCTATGTTTTAAATATAAAAATATAAAATATTGTATACCAATGTAGAAATTCAAATGTGTATATGCATTTTACATAATAATTAAAATTAGAACAAAAATACATTTTGAGAAACGTACATATGTGCACAAAAAAGCTAATAATATTTAAAATTCACAATATGTTGAACACAGTTCTGTTTTCTTTACATAAATTAAATGATATAATCACCACAACAAACCATTTTCAAACTGAAGTAGAAAGATTAATTCAAGTCATGGAGAGTAGTAAATAACGGAGCCAGCATTTAAAAGCAGGATTTCTAATAA
>NW_012147853.1:342743-359069 GCF_000956105.1 Propithecus coquereli
ACGTGTTTGTAGTCCACAATAAGCCTATTAACATACTGAAGTCAGTTATGTAAGTACTTGAACTCAGGAATAACTCACTCTAACATTTAATATATGTATTCTAGATCATCATTAAGGAATCTTTTATTAGTCAAGACTATATTTGAATATTTTCCCAATATTAAAATAGCTTAGAGCTTTAAGTGGCAAATAGAACACATTCATATTAAGTAATTTTTCTTCTGTACTATAGAGAATATATTCTCTAGTCTTGTTAAAAGGTACTTAGAGCAATTTTCATTAAAATAGTATTACATGTTTCACCCTTTTTAATAGAATGCTTTGACTTAAAGATGATTTTTCTACATCAGCTACTATTTTAAAAGCTGAAGGCTACTGGAGTCTCTCATAAAACTCGTAAGATAGACATGCAAAAGCTTTGTGTCATCATCATTTAAAAGAAAAATAATGTATCTAATTTCTAATGTGCCACTCCTGTGTACATATGTAAAATCTAGTTTCAATTATACTGTCTCCTTTTTTTTTTCATTTCTACTTACTGCTTCTTTTCAATCTAAAAGTATTTCAAGCTTAAAAATACATCAAAAGCAAAACTGGTTTGAAACTATAGCTTCTTCATTAACTTTCACATAGCACAGCAAAGATGCCTACTTTTTATGTTCTCAGCATCACACGCTTCTACAAACCCATGCACATAAGGTCAGACTTAGGCCAAGGATTTCTTTCAATTTGCTGTGAGAAACCAAAAATGTGATTAATAAGAATTACTTACAAAACGTAGCGTGGCAAAGTGTCCAAAAACATTGTGTTACAGACTTTCCAATGCTCACCTCCTTCATAGAAAAGAGAGAAGGAAATCTTTTGGTCCAGGTAATGAAAAATGCTTTACCTAAACATTATCTGGGATATAAAAATTCTCTCTCACTTTGTGGGGCTAGCAGTAAAACACATGCTATTGTTCCTTCCTTTAACTTATCCCCATAAAATATTATTTGAGGTAAAGGGAAAACTTTTTTTTTAATTCACACAATTCCAACACTAAAAGTGTGTGGTTTTTCTCATACTAATCAATTCTCCAACTCACTGGACACCAATTGGGTGGCCTACAATTCAATTACAACACTGTCTACTCAGAGCTAGCACAGATCCCACAAGGTAAAGGTTCAGTCTCACAACACTGCACCCCACTTCTGTCACCAATCACAAGTTCCAAATTGTCACCTGTATTTCTGACCAACTAACTATAAATCAGGGGTTCCCACAATCTTCTCTTCAGGTTTGATAATTTGCCATATGGCTCACAAAACTCGGGGAAATATTTTACTTTTACCAGTTTATTATAAAGAATACAACTCAGAAAAAGTCAAGGTGAAAAGATTCATATAGCAAGGTACAGAGTGTGAGGTGTGGAGTTTTTGTGTCCTCCCCAGGCTTGCCTCCCTCCCACCTTCCATTGCTCACCAACCCAGAAGCTGTCTGAATCCCATTGTTTAGGGTTATTACAGAAGTTGCATTAACTAGGCATAATTGATTGAATCATCAGTCATTTGACTAAACTCAATCTATAGCTCCCCTCCCCTTCCAGGAGATCCAGGGTGGGACTGAAAGTTCCACTCCTCTAATCACATGACAGCTTTCTCTGTCAACCAGTGCCCACTCTCTAAGAGTCATCTCATTAGCATAAACTCAAGTGTGGCTGAAAGGAGCTTATTATGAATAACAAGAGATGACCTTTTCATCCCTATCAGGCAAGAATTTCCAAGGGATCTAGATGTTCTTGTGTCAGGAATCCAGGACTAAGACAAAATATTATAACAAAAGATGCCCCCATTATTCCTGTCACTCAGAAAGTTATTAGGGTTTTAGAAGCCCTGTGCCAGGAACTGGGGAGAGAGACCAAATATTTATTTTTTATTGTGTCATAGAGGCATTTAAACATTGATTTGCAGGCTGCTCTTTTTGAAGGTGGACATGCTTTTTAATTTTTTTAATTATATATAGTAGAATTCACTTTTTGAGTGTATACAGTTCCATAAATTTTGACAAAGACATTCAAGTAACTACTATCACAGTCAAGATGCAGAATAATACCATCACCACTCCCAGAAATCACCACCTGCTGTCCCCTTGTAACTCCTTGAACTATAAAAACAAACAATAACAGGTCAACTTCTATTGTTCCTATTTCATAATTTTTTATGTGTACTTTACTTTTTAAAAGAGATTTATAGAAAAAAATCTATTTTCTCAATGAATATTAAGTAACTACTACATACCAGGCACTGTATCAAGCACTTGGGATAATCAGTAAACAGAAAAGCCTTGTAGTATTTATATATTTGAAAGGGTGGAATATGAGTAATAAAAAATAAGTATAATAAATAAGAACTTTACATAGTATATTACAAAACATACCCTAGAGAAAAAAATAGAACGAGTAAGAGTGGAAGTGAATAGTTGCAGATAGATGATTGCAAATTTAAAGAGGTGATGATTGACCAACTCATTCTAGGGGTATGAAGATTATTCAAATTCAAAACCCTTATCTGACAGAGAATCTGGAATTTTTGTCCATTTTTAGTGAATTTATATAAAAATATGTTTAAGTCAAAGTCCTAATTTAGTTTACAGAACCATATCGTTGATTCTACTGTGGAATAAAACCATCAAATAAGACCTCAAACTCTCCGGACAAGATGGACTCCTGTGGCTAAAAGAGACACTCTAAAATTAAAGGCAGAACCAAATGGCCATAGCAAGGTGACAGAGAGCTGTCATGTGCCCTGCATTCTAAGAAAAGGCAGTTTTTGATAAACATCCTGCTTTACAATGTTGAACCAGAACAGTTCATGTAACCAAAGCCAAAATAAACTGCCCCTCAAATCTCCCCCTACACTCACAAGTTTCTTAAAGAAAACATCAAGCAGAGACTTCTGGTTTGGGCTAGAAAACCACCCAATCAGAGATTGACTATTTTGATCAATCAGAACCAAACAAGTTTGAATTCACTCATTTACATAAATGTACCTGATTGAGAACCCAGGTGGAAACTTCCCCTATAAGAACCAGACACTCCCTTTGTACTTAGGAGAGCATACTTCCACTTATGCTGAAGGATGTGCTTCCCCAATCTATAGATTGCTTCTCAGAAAATAAAGCTCTCCTTTTTTCCCTCCACAGATCTGCTGGTCTTTTTGTTAACGTTACTTTTCTCTATATTGCATTGTTTTTACTTCTAATTAAGTTCACCTCTTTCATATATTTTAACTTCACAGAGGTAGGAAATAAGTCTTAATATAAATTTACAAGATTATAATGGTGTTTTTTAAAACTTAGGAATATGCCATATTTTCATAACAATTTAAGCACATGAAATTATATCTCCATCCTCGTAACACCCGGTTAATGTGACTTTAAATGATTTAGAAAGTTATTAACCCACATGTGTGAGTGATGTCAGCACATTTCTCAAACCTGAAAAACTGAATACTAAGGTGAATGACCAAATGAAACCAGCAAATCTGGTCCCCAAGACTCCACAAAGAGGGTGGGGCATGAAAAAGAAAAAGGAGAATAAAAATAAATTTATTAATTAAATAGTTGTACAAATAAAATTATGAGATTCTCTCTTTACTTTCTCTGGTAACTCCCCACTGGCAACCATAGATATTTAATCTCCAAGCAGGAGACTGGAGGATTCTTTCTTGGTGAAACTGACCAGTCTAGTAGTAAGGACTTCAGAATACTAATATTTAGGGGAGGGAAGGTAGTGCCTAAGTGGCTCCCAAAGAAATGAATGAATTTGCTCATGGTTGCTGCAAGTGAAACTCATCAATCAACAAGCCCTTCTCATCCACACAGAGCTCCCAAATGGATTTTATCATTTTGCTCTTATATGGGAAATGATGGTCAAGAAATCGCCAGAGGTAATAAAAGCTTCTAATATCCAAGAAAAAATGAATACAAAACATATACAACAAGAGAAAGGTGAAATAGAAAAAAAGTAGATTTAAGTATTCTCCAATAATTACTAAGGATCCAAAAAACCCCCAAAATTTACTACTTTATTCCCAGAAATTTGGCATAATGCTTACCATATAATACTTGCTCAGTAGATATTTATAGAAAGTTAGAAAGGTGCAATAAAGTGGTATACTCATTAAATATATGTATGTGTATACATATATTAATATACATATAAACACATACAGTTATAGGTATATGCATCTATGTTTTAAATATAAAAATATAAAATATTGTATACCAATGTAGAAATTCAAATGTGTATATGCATTTTACATAATAATTAAAATTAGAACAAAAATACATTTTGAGAAACGTACATATGTGCACAAAAAAGCTAATAATATTTAAAATTCACAATATGTTGAACACAGTTCTGTTTTCTTTACATAAATTAAATGATATAATCACCACAACAAACCATTTTCAAACTGAAGTAGAAAGATTAATTCAAGTCATGGAGAGTAGTAAATAACGGAGCCAGCATTTAAAAGCAGGATTTCTAATAAAGAAAAAAAATTAAAAAGAAAAATAATAAGAAAATATATTCTGATCGCTCCATGGAAATTTTTTAAAAGATTATAAATTTAGGTTCTAAATTACATTTACGATCTAATTACATTTGATTACCTAAATCCCCAGGTGCAGGAATATTCTTTGAAATAAGAGACATACTCAGGGTTTCCTTGGGTAAATCTGAGAGTAACTAGGGTTTCACAGATTCTGAGCATGGAGGTAAACAGATTTAAGATGGTGACAACTAAGCTTTGAAAATGGAAAAAAAAAATAAATCTTTCAATTTGGAGTATAATTAATGGGAGGAAAAAATAGCATTTGAGCACCTTCTTGTAGGATACCAACTGGGTAGTATCGATTTTTTATTTGAAATGCAGGTCCAATGACCTAAGTAGCTTCTATAATCTTCTGTATAAATTTTAGATTGAATGCCATGTGTCCAGGTCTTCCTCAATCTTTTTGTAATAACAATGAGATGGCCATTTATAGGATAGTATGCCAGCTAACAGCTGATTTTTAAAACATTATTACTTCACTGTACATCTGGATCTAAAATCTGACTTTAATGTAAATGGTTTAAATGAATAATCTATGTTCAGTCTTGGGTTTGTTCCTTTTCATGATTTATTTCAGACCCTACAAAAGATAGGTCTTCCTTCATGATGAAAAGAGAACTGTGGTAACCTTTTCACCTCTTGGAGTAATAGAAATAAGATGTAAACCATAAATCCCCTTGGCTATCATTAAAATGACAATATATATGAAGCACAGCAATTGCAAAGTGTTGAAGCTCTTTTAATTAAAGAGGTGTTACTTATCAACCCATAGATAAGTGATGCTATGACATTACTCCCCTTGCATACTGAGAGAGAGCTCATATACTACCTTATGACACTATTTTCTTAAATTAGACCATCAAAAAGTGATGTTCTTAATGTAAAGCAAAATGTTGAACTCCTGGCTAGCCGGACAATGAATAAGCAAATAACTAGGGAAGTATCTGAAATTGGAGGAATTCTCTAATTTGCCAAGCTTGTGCAAAATCTTTATATGGCAGTAATTAGCAAATCCTTTTATACTTTCAAGTCTTTGAGATTCTTCATTATTCTCAATAAAGGAAGTTCTAGTCATGAGGGTGTATCTTCACCCAAATGCTAATAGCCAGAATTGAACTGAAATCCAATAGGAGATGACAATCACGTCGTAAGCTACCTGATAATGATACAAGTCTTCAATTCTGGTTGAATCAAGTGGCAATAGCTAAGAAAGTTTTAGAGTTCTTCATAAGGCACAATTCTCTCTAATAAAACCACTAATTATGTTGGGATATTATATATGAACTTGAGTTCACATTGAGTGGTTAAACAAGATGAATGAAGCATGTCACATGAAGAATACAGATAAGATAATTAACGTACCATCTTTTTGCTGTTTTGGAAGAAATATCTAAATGCATTCCTGTTCTATCAATTTCATATTAATGAATATGGTAGATACATTGCTAGCAAATTTGATTAGACAACTCTTATATTACTTTGTAAAATACTTCTTATAGTTTCTATTGTATCAAGGCCTGAGATTATATTTTACCATTTCAATTTGTCATGCAGAGGTTTAACCTCCATTACCCTCTAAAATATTTTACTGTCACAGAAATTGTAACCAAATTTAACCTACTTTTCAATACTGACATTTTTCTTTTGAAAAATGCTCAAGGTGAGGGGTTTCTTTTCAACAAACAAACACCATCAAACTGCCTCCTAGATAATCTTAGCCTTCACCAGAGATTGATATGTTGACATGCATGCCGAGCAAAGACACATTATGCAAGATGAACTCACCAAAGAGATACAGCCTGCAGGCACAGTGAAAATCCAAGAGAGGGGAGAAGAAAGATTCTGAAAATCCTGCATCATGTTTTTTGTCAAGCAATATACCTCTCTGCATGTCACATTAACAGTGTTACTTCATTGAAGCATAAGTATACTCCCATGAAAAATTAATAAATAAAAAAAATTGAAACTTGTCCAATATTTCAATCAGGATTTGCATATTTTTACCTAAATAGGGATGAGAATTGTCCATGAATTCTTTAAAAATTGAGCTCCAGTGTTATATTTAAACTTGATTCAATTTAGAAAAGCTTCATGTATAAAAGAAGCTTATGAGAAATTTTCATATCACATGACAAGATATAACAACAGTGATTACAGCAAACTTGATTTTTTTAAATATTTTTTTTTTTTTATTTTTTTTTATTTCAGTATATTATGGGGGTACAGATGATTAGGTTATGTATAATGCCCTCACCCTCCCTCCCCCCCAAGTCCGAGCTTCAAGTGTGTCCATTCCCCGGGAGGTGCGCATCGCACTCATTGTTTGTGCATATACAAAAATGTGCATATCCCCTCCTCCCCCCTCCCCTCTCCCCCTGCCCAACATCTAATACATATTATTCTTATATGTGCACTTAAATGTTGATCAGCTAATACCAATTTGATAGTGAGTACATGTGGTGCTTATTTTTCCATTCTTGGGATACCTTGCTTAGTAGAATGTGTTCCAGCGCTTTCCAGGAGTATATAAGAGGTGCTATATCACCATTGTTTCCTAAAGCTGAATAGTACTCCATGGTATACATATACCACATTTTATTAATCCACTCATGTATTGATGGACTCTTGGGTTGTTTCCACATCTTTGCAATTGTCAATTGTGCTGCTATGAACATTCGAGTGCAGGTGTCTTTTTCATAGAGCCACTTTTGCTCTTTTGGGTAGATGCCCAGTAATGGGATCGCTGGATCAAATGGTAGTTCTACTTGTATCTCTTTAAGGTATCTCCATATTGCTTTCCACAGAGGTTGCACTAGTTTGCAGTCCCACCAGCAGTGTATGAGTGTTCCTACCTCTCTGCATCCACGCCAACATTTATTGTTTTGGGTCTTTTTGATAAAGGCCAGTCTCACTGGAGATAGGTGATATCTCATTGTGGTTTTGATTTGCATTTCCCTGATGATTAGAGATGTTGAGCATTTTTTTGTATGTTTTTTGGTCATTATTCTGTCTTCTTTTGCAAAGTTTCTGTTCATATCCTTTTCCCACTTTTTGATAGGGTTGTGATAGCCACATGTAGAAGACTGAATCTGGATCCACACCTCTCACCTCTCACAAAAATCAACTCACGCTGGGTCACAGATCTAAACCTAAGGAGTGAAACTATTAGAATTCTAGAGGAAGAAGTTGGAAATACTCTTCTAGACATTGGCCTAGACAAAGAATTTATGAAGAAGTCCCCAAAGGCAATTACAGCAACAACAAAAATAAATAAATGGGACCTGATCAAATTAAAAAGCTTCTGTACAGCCAAAGAAACTGTCACAAGAGCAAACAGGCAACCCACAGAATGGGAGAAAATTTTCGCGTGCTACAAATCCGACAGAGGGCTTATAACCAGAATCTACTTAGAACTCAGAAAAATCAGCAAGAAAAAATCAAACTTGATTTTTTTAACGTGTTAAGCTTTTGTTTTAAACCTTTTATTTTGAGATAATTGTAGCTTCACATATTGTTTTAAGAAATAATATAGACAGATCTCATGTGTCCTTTATCCAGTTTCTACCAGTGGCAACATATAGCACAATTATAGGACAATTCCATACGCCAGTTATAGGCATTAATAAAGTCAAGATAAAGACTATTTGCATCACCAGAAAGGTCTCTCATGCTGCCCTTTTATAGTCACACCCACTGCCTCCTACCCCTACCCATGGTTCACACCTGGCAACCACTAATCTGTTTTCCATTTTTATAATTTTGTCATTTTAAAAATTTTAGGTAAGTAGAATCATACATTATAACACATTTTGGACCTGACTTTTCACTCAGCATAATTATCTGTAAATTGAGCTAAGTTGTTACATGGATCAATAACTCATTCCTTTTTGTTGGTGAGTAGTATTCCATGGTACTATTTTTCTTTTTTTTGAGAACTGATATTTCAATGAATGACTTATGTTTTTTTTGCTAAATTTTTTTTGTTTGTTTCAAAATATTAAAGGGGTAAAAATGGTCTAGGTTACATGAGTCATTTTTGTAATGTTTGAGTCCTGGCTATAGGTGTGCCTATCATACAAATAGTGTTCATAGTAATTATTAGGTTGTTTTTTCCCCCTCCCCCCTGGTTGATTTCCACTGAGTTTTTCTTCCCTCTGTGCACTTGTGTGCTCATCAGGTGGTTCCAATTTAACAGCGAGTACATGTGGTATTTGTTTTTCCACTGTTGTGATACTTCACTTAGGAGAATGGTCTCCAGTTCCATCCAGATTTTGGCAAAAGGTATTAATTCATCTTTTTTATGGCCAAATAATACTGCATTGTATACATATACCACATTTTGTTAATCCACTAATGAACTGATGGGCACTTGGGTTGATTCCAGATCTTTGCAATTGTGAATTGTGCTGCAATAAACATTCCAGTGCAGGTGTCTTCTTGATGAAAAGTTCTTCACTTCCTTTGGGTAAATACCCAATAGTGGGATTGCTGGATCAAATGGTAGGTCTACTTTTAGTTCTTTGAGAAATCCTTATACTGTTTTCTAAGAGGTTGTACTAATTTTCAGTCCCACCAATAGTGTATAAGGCTGCCTTTCTGAATCTGTTCCAGCATCTACTGTTTTTGGACTTTTTAATAAGAGCAATTCTAACTGGGGTAAGGTAATAGCTCATTGTGGTTTTAGTATGCATTTGCTTGATTATATATCTATTAGCTATTTGCCTTTCTTCTTTTGCATAGCTTCTGTTCATGTCTTTTCCCCACTTTTTAATAGGGTGTTTGCTTTTTTCTTGCTGATTTGCTTGAGTTGTTTATAAATTCTGGTTATTAGCCCTTTATCAGATGGGTAGCTTACAAATATTTGCTCCCATTCTGTAGGTTGTCCGTTTGTTCTACAGATTGTTTCCTTAGCTGCAAAGAAGCTTTTTAGTTTTCAAATCCCATTAATTAATTTTTGTTGTTGCCATGATTGCCATTGGGGTCTTAGTCATAAATTCTTTCACTAGGCTGGTATCTAGAAGAGATTTTCATACATTTTCATATAGAATTCTTATGGTTTTGTCCCTTAGATCTAAGTATTTCATCCATATTGAATTAATTTTTGTGAGTGGTGAGAGGTAAGCATCCTGTTCCATTCTTTTGCATGTGGCTATACAATTTTCCCAGCACCATTTATAGACTAGGGCTTCTTTTCCCCAGTGTACATTGTTGTCTACTTTGTTAAAGATCATTTGGTTGTAGGTATTATATCTGGGTTCTTTGTTCTGTCCTATTGGTCTATGTTCTATTTTTGTACCACTACCTTGCTGTTTTGGTTACTATAGCTTTGTAGTATAGTTTGAAGTTTGGTAATGTGATGCATACAGATTTGGTCTTTTTGCTTAAGATTGCTTTGGCTATTCAGGCTCTTTTCTGGCTCCAAAAAAAGTGTAGCATTATTTTCTCTAGATCTGTGAACTGTGATTTTGATAACTTGATGGTGATTGAATTGAATTTGTAAAGAACTTTGGGTAGTATGGACATTTTAACAAGTTGATTCTACCTATCCATGAGCACAATATGTTTTTCCATTTGTTTGTATCCTCTGAGATTTCTTTCCTCAGAGTTTCATAGTTCAACTTGGAGAGATCTTTCACCTACTTGGCTAAGTATATATCTAGGTATTTTATTTTCTTTGTAGTTATTGTGAATGGTATTGAGTCTTTGATTTGACTCTCACATAGTCCTATATCTCAGTGATTGCTCAGACATTTTTATATTCTTCTCTGTCTCTTTGAATGACTGAGTTATCTCGAGAGCCTTGTCTTCAAGCTCTTAGATTCTTTCTTTCCCTTTGTTTAGTCTGTTGTTAAAGATTTCTGATGTGTTTGCATTTCCTAAATGACTTTTTCATTTCTTTAAATTCTATTATATACTTTCTTATGTTGTCTAGCTCTCTAGTGACTTTGTTGTTTTTTTCATTTATTTCCTGAAAATTTTTTTGGCTTCTTTTTGCTTGTTTTCAACTTTCTCTCCAATTCCATTCATCTTATTTACCATCCATGTTCTGAATTCCATTTTTGTCATTTTGGCAGTTTCCTTCTGGGTGCAGTCCACTAATGTAGCTCCATTGTGTTCTCTTGGGGGTGTCTAACTATTTTGTTTTTTCATGTTGCCAGGGTTCTTTTGCTGTTTTTTTGTCATCTGGTTCCTCTTCTCTTGGCTCTGGGTTAATACGATTGCAGGGAACCTATTCTCCTTTCTTGGGGACTCTCTTGAACCAAGTTCTGGAGTGATGTCTGCTCAGGCTTGGGGGGTCCTGATTGATGTGTTGGACCTCAGGGAGGTTCTTCTGGCTCAGTGATAGTGGTGGGGACTCAGTAGTGTGGTCTTGGGGAACCAGGCACAACTCTGGAGTCTCAAGGGTGGAATAGCAGGCCTGGCTGTGGCCCAGGAACTATAGGGGCAGAGCCTCAGATTCGGGCACAGCAGGAGCTTCATAGCTCACTCTGGGGACTTTGGGGGCAGAGCCTCCCATATGGGGGGCTGTTCCACCAGTGTGTGGACTGCTGATGTCCATTTGCACAGGCAGGAGTTTGTCTCATCAGCTCAGGGCCTATGTTGGTGGGACAGAGCTGCTGGTGGGCCAGTGTTCTTCCCCCACAACTAGGACCCATTGAAGCAGTAGTCCCAGGATTCCCAAGTGGTGCCTATGGTGTCTGAGGCTCCTCCTCTGTTCAGCTCTCACTTCAGGGAGAAAGTATGCTCACACCCAGTCACAGGGCATGACACAGAGAAGCATCTGTTTCCTCCCCGGCCTGGTGGGGATGATGCAAAGGCTACTGCTGGAAGCTGGGTTCTGAGTGGACCTGGATCCATGTACCAGAGTGATCAAGATGTCATTAGTTGCAGAAAGCCGGGGTTGGCAGGCACCAGATCTCTGCTGCACCTGCTCTCTGGTGGAATGTCTCTGCACAGACTCTGAGCAGCTCCTTGATTAGCCCAGAGGTCTGCAGTGGTAAAGGGAGACCCCTCAGAGATCAAGCTGCCTGTAACATTTGTTTCTCTCCTAAAAATCATTGTCCCCTTTGCTTGCCTATATCCTGCTATCTTCACCCTTTCCTAGTAGTAAGAATTATATTGTGACCCTCAGCTTAATCTCCAAGATGACGTGTGATACTGGTGAGTAATAATCAGCCCCATCCTATCTACTGAGTTGGTAGATGCTGTAATGAGCTATAGAGTTGTTCTCCCTTTCAGTGGTTGATGCTTGCAGGAAACAGCCAACTGCAGAGATGTTCTTTTGTGCCTATGATAAACTATAGTCCCTCAAGTGGAGCATCTGAATGACCCAGGCTTTGGGAGGGGCCCTATTACTCCCGAGGGATTGCTTGATGTCCACCACAGCAGAGGTGGGTGGAGAAGCAAGGCAGGGCATGGTCAGGTTGTGTGAGCCCGGAAGGCTTTGCAAGCCTTGGTAGGGCTCAGAATTTGTTTTCCCCATGGCTAGGTGGAGCCACTGGGAGGAGGGTCAAGACAGGTTCTCCAGATGAGGAAGGCTGCTCATGAGGAAGGGGCCATACTTCCCCAACAGCCCAGGCACCTGAGTGTTCCACACTTGGTTGCTATGGTGCCATGGCCTGGTATCTTCCCTGCTACAAAGTCCTCCCTAGTTTTACAGTTCAGCTTTGAGCCTCAGCAGGGCTCCCAGGTTGATTTTCCAGCTGGCAGGGAAAGCCACTGGGAGTGGGGTCAAATCAGACTCTCCAGACCAAGAAGGCTGGTTGTGAGGAAGGGGTTGCAATTCCCTGACAACCTGGACACCTGAACCCACTGCATTTGGATGCTATGGTGTCACACGCTAGGATCTTCCCTGATAGAGGACCCACTCTAGCCCAGCAGTGCAGCTTTCTTGTGGGGGAGATGGGTGCACTCCCAGATCGCCATATCTCTGACACCCACAGTATTCTCCTATCAGTTCTACCCATGTGGGCTCCCTTGCCTCTCAAGTCCAGCTCCCAAGCCTCCCCTCGTGTCCCTCAGCAACCCTCTCTAGTCCTGGGGACATGGGATCTGGCCTGCATGTCTGACCCGCTGGTGTGTGTCTCCAAGAAGTACTGGTGGGCAGGGAGCTCCCAGATCAGGCACCCCAGGTCCACTTTAGGTCCTCAAGGGGAAAGACATGGCCCCACTCTCTGTGGAAACCTCAGACTGAAGGATGCACCACCTGGGGGAGAGGCGGTGACTTGCCAAATTCTCAACTCAAACTGCTCTCCCGGTTGCAGTGGGTCAGAGAGGAACTGGGAAGGACAGGAGTTTGAATGGGAGAAAGCTGGCTCACCAGCTTCTTGGGTCACTCTCTTTGGAGGGGAGCCCCACATGGAATGTGCAAGCTCTGGGATCACGAAAGTTCTCCTCACAATTCTATAGTTGCCATAGTGTTTGGGCTCATGGGAGTGGAATAGCTTCCAAGTAACTTGGTAGCCCGCTGATGACTGAAGGAGTGTGGGAGAGAGAAAGGGATTCCTCCTTACCCCTTCACTGAACTCCAAGGCTCTCTGGGTTTGATCCTTGCCGTCATTCTTTTTTTTCCCTTTATCTACTTCCTTCTCTGCTTTTCAATTTTCCTCTGTGAGGTCTCCAGTGGGCTCTGGCACTTCTCTTTATGACCTACACCTGAGCTGTGTCCCCTCTCTCCTCTCCGTTATCTGAAACCCTTCCTTCTTTCTGGGAGAGTATGGCAAGTAATGTCTCTAGTCAGCCATCTTGCCCTTCCCGCTGTGACACCATCGTTTTTTTAAAACATTTACCCACTGAAGGACATCTGGGTGGTTTCTAGATTTTGGCTATTATGTATAAAGCTGACATGAACATTTGCGAACAGGTTCTTATGTGAACATTAATTTTCATTTCTTTGTAATAAATGCCCAGGATGAAATAGTGTGTCATATGGTAGTTGTATGTTTAGTTTTGTAAGACACTGTCAAAATATTTTCCATAGTGGCTGTACAATTTTATATTCCCACCAGCAATACATGAGTGAGTCATTTTCTCTGGATCCTCTCCAGTATTTGGTGTTATAATTCTTACATACTGTAGCCATTTTGATAGGTGTGCAGTGATATGTTATTATGGTTTTCAGTTACATTTCCTTAATGGTTAATGATGTCAAATATCTTTTCATGTGCTTATTTGCCTATGTCCTCTTTGGTAAAAAATACAGTCCTGTCTTTTTGCCAATTTTCTAATAGGATTGTTTTTCAACTGTTGAGTATTGAGAGTTCTTTTTATATGCTAGATGCTAGCCTAGACATGTGGTTTGCAAATATTTTCTTCCAATCTGCAAATTCTCTTTTCAATGTTAAAAACCAGTTATTTTGTAGAGGAAAAGGTTTAATCTTGATGAAGCCCAATTATTAACTTTTTCTTTTATGGACTATGGCTTTGATATCAAGTCCAAGAACTCTTTGGCTTGCTCTAGATCCTAAGAATTTTTTCTAAGTTTTTGTTCTAAAAGTTTTATAATTTTGCATTTTACATTTTTGTTGATGATCCAGCTGATTTTTTTTATAACTTTTGAGATTTCATTGAAATTCATTTTATTGTATATGGATGTTCAATTGCTCAAGCATAGTTTGTTGAAAAGACTATCTTTCTTACATTGCTTTCACATTTTTGTCAAAAAGCAGTTGGGGATGTATTTGGGACTATCTGCATCCTCTGTTCTGTTTCATTGATCTATATGTCTATCTTTCTGCCAAAACCTCACTGTATTAATTACTGTAGCTGGGCAATTAGTGTTGAAATTGGATAGACTGCTTCTTCCTACTTTCTTCTTTTTCTAAATCATTTTAGGTCTTCTAGTTCCATTGTTTTCCATATAAATTTTAGAATAATACTGTCTACTGTTTATAGGAATTTTATCAAACCTGTATCTCAATATTTTGGTAGGAATTATGTTAAATCTATATATCAATTTAGGGATAATTAACATGATTACTCCACTTAATCTTCCAAATTATGAACACTGTATGTCTTTCCATTTAGATAGGTCTTCTTTCATTTCTTTCAACCATGTTTTATAGTTTTAACATGAAAACACTGCACATATTTTGTTAAATTACATCGAAGTATTTTCCTTTCTTTTTAGAGTTTACAAATGGTATTCTTGTATTTTTCATTTGGTGTCAAAATATTTGTTGCTAAGATATAGAAACACAACTGAGAAAGAAAGAAGGGGGAGAGAGAGAGAGAGAGAAAGAGAGAGAGACAGAGGAGGAGGAAAAGGAGGAGAAGAGGAAGAGAAATTTATTTTAAGAAATTGCCTCACATGACTGTGGAGGCTGGAATTCCAAAATATGCAATGCGGGGTAAGCTGGCAGGCTGACCCAAGAACAACAGATTTTTCAGCTAGAATCTGAAGGGCAAACTGCAGGCAAAATTCCCTCTCCCTCAAGGGCATCAATCTTTTCTTTCTTAAGGCCTCAACTAATTAGATAAGGCCCATTTACATTAAGGAAGATAATTTACTTTACTCAAAGCCTATTGATTTAAATGTTCATCTCATCTAAAAAACATCTTCAGAGCAACATCTAGACCAGTGTTTGACCAAATATCTGGTAATATGGCCTGGCCTACATATACACCTAGTTTACATATAAAACCATATTTACATATAGAATTAACCATCAAAAGTCCATCCCCTTATAAACTTGGCAGCACACACATCTCTTTAAACCATACTTAATCTTCAAGTAAAGACAATGAATGAAAAAGTCATACTTCTGCCTTACATGGTACAAGTATCTTGCATACAACCAAAAATGCACTAACCCTTGCCTCAGAAAAGGATGCAGATTCCTTGGGTGATGTGCACTCTTCTCCTTGATATTCTTTAGCTTAAATACTATGATGTAGAGTTAACATTTCTTAAATACTGTTATAGAAAGTCAATACTTAAGTTGTATGATGAGATGATAAGAAAGTAAGGAAAACAAAGATATTTGAGATATATATACACATACATGCAAACATATTTGTAACAAAATAAGGAAAAATACTCAAGATAATTACAGTCCTATTATTTCTATCAGTGATCACGTGGTCATAGGTAGTATTTATAACTACCTTCTTCTACTATCCATTTCCTGTTCCCTTTGCTCTCAGCACCTTAACTGGCCATGGTTATTTACCAGGTGGGGTGACCTAAATTTTTATTCCTAAAGGATTTGGATTGTTAGCAGTCCTGCCTGAATTATTAATACTTCTTCCAATTATTCTGAATCTAAAACTTCTAGGTAACAAGGAGATATATTTGGCAAGGACACAAATCATGGCATATTTCCTCAGAAAATATGTTCTTAAAATAAAGGCAGCTGTAGTAAAAACTGATGTAGCAAAAACTGTAGAGCATTCTCAGGATTGCAGACTTTTGGGTATTCAACAAATTCAGAGTGTCAAGATCCTAAAAGAAGGATGAGAGAAGTTACCATTTTATTTAATAGAAACATAGTAGATTTAACAAAAACTCAAGATACTCAGAATTCAAACTTTTATAGGAAATGATCTTATTGATTACTACAGTGGACAGAGTAAAGTCTAATCTTACACTATGCAGGTGGAATGTGATGTTCAGATGAATTCTGGTATGAGCATGTTTATGTTCACTCTCACATTCAAAGGTGAATGTATGGAGAAAAGAAAAGGCAAACTCCAAAGACAAAGAGGAGCATGGTGCTATAAAGGAAAAAAT
>NW_012147853.1:360696-364367 GCF_000956105.1 Propithecus coquereli
AATATAAAATTAGATACTTCAAATCTACTTATATCCTAGGTGACTCATTGTCTCTGCATTCTCCACAACATAGGCTTACAATCATCTGCTCCTCCTTCTATCAGTGATAATAGGAAACAGAAACATAAGCTATAATTATGTCTAATTTTCTATTAAACAACAGTCCTCCATTTCAGAGAGTTTTAGCAAAGAAAAATCACATTGCTAAAGACTTCCGTGGGTATTTATATAGATCTATAATATAGTAAGCAAAATATAAAAATATCTGTTCCAGCTATTTTGAACTAGTAGCCATGCTCCATTTTGAAGGCAGTTTACATGAAAAGCAATATATTTATTCTTTTTTATCTTAGCAACTTGAATGTGAGTCACAAAGCAATACAGATGGGACCATAAACAACAGTCTAAAGACAAAAACTGCTTAGCTTTAAGAAAGAAGCTAAAAGAGCCAATATATTTTCATGTTATAGAAATACTACAACTCAGGCATATTTCAATTTTCTGGGTAAAATCCAGTCATCATAATTTAAACATTTTCTTAAAATGTCTGCTTTTTAAGCTATTTCTTTGCAAATTTCAATTTTAATATATTCAAGTTACATAATATTTTCTATTCATGACAAAAAACAAAGTTAAAAGACATTCGATTTTTTCCTTTCTCTCTCTTTCTCTCTCTCTCTTACTTTCTTCATTTTTCCATTTTTTCTCTTTTCTAAGAGATTTTCAATATCTCCTACCCATGATATTTTTTAGGCGCAAGAAAAATCACTGAACTAGGTTAAGAAAATAATAAATGAATCAAGGGACAATTACAATAAGAAAAACAATATCAGCATTTTTAATTCAACATTTGTTAGAAAATCTACAGCGTGAAAAACTCAGACTACACCTTAGTTTCCCAACAAGTCCATGTGCTCCTTTCCCTCTTATAGTCTATTTACTTCATAGTGAAGTGATCTTAAAAAAGAGGATCACCCCACTGACACACAGGACAGATCCTTGAAACAGAAAATTAACAAAGAAATAATGGGCTTAAACAGAACTCTAGAACAAATGCGCCTGACTGATATCTGCAGGACATTCTACCTCAAAACCACCAAATATACATTCTTCTCATCAGATCATGGGACATTCTCTAAAATTGACCATATCCTAGGACACAAAGCTGTCTCAAAAAATTTAAAACAATAGAAATCATACCATGTATCTTCTCAGACCACAGTGGAATAAAAGTAGAAATCAAACCTAACAGAAACTCTCTTTTCTACACAAAGTCGTGGAAACTAAACAACCTTCTGCTGAACGATTACTTCATAAACGAGGAAATCAAGATGAAATCAAAAGATTCTTTGAACTAAATGACAAAGGAGACACAAGTTACCAAAATCTGTGGGACACAGCTAAAGCAGTCCTGAGAGGAAAGTTTATCTCCATAAATGCCTACATCCAAAAGACAGAAAGATCACAAATAGGAAATCTAATGAATCGACTCAAAGAGCTGGAAAAAAAAGAACAGATGGACCCCAAATCCAGCAGAAGAAGTGAAATTAATAAGATCAAATCAGAACTAAATGAAATTGGCAAATTTTTCCCAAGTGTTGACAACAGAGGCAAATACTATGTCTGGCCATCATAAGAGTTCTAAAGGGTAGAAACTGACATCATTCCTTGTACTCCCAGCATACCATGAATAATAAGAAAATGACCCTAACCAAAACCAAGATCGTCAGCCAGTTACATTTTACACTGCTGTTTTAAGCACGTATCAAGGGTATTATTTTCCCTGAAGCCAGCTGGTTGTCTACCAAGGTAATATGTCCCAAAGGAATGATCAAACGTATAAACACTGCTACACTTCTGTATCACCATAGATAAATGGTTTTATTTTCTAAAACCTGGTCCAATTTTGTTGGAATAAATGAATTTTTAGTCCATTATGAAAAAAAAAAAAAGAAAACTATATGGAAGATTAATAACACAAAAAGTTGGTTCTTTGAAAAATAAACAAACTTGACATGCTTTGGCTAAACTAACAAAAAGCAGAAAAGAAAAATCTCTAATAAGCTCCATCAGGAACAAAAAAGGAGAAGTTACAACTGATGCCATGGAGATACAAGATATAATCCATGAATACTACAAAAACCTTTATGCACACAAACTGGAAAATGTGGAAGAGATGGACAAATTTTTAGAAACACAAAGCCTCGCTGGGCTCAACCAGGAAGAAATAGAATTCCTGAACAGACCAATATCAAGAACTGAAATTGAAACAGCAATAAAAAAAACCTTCCTAAAAAGAAAAGTCCTGGACCAGATGGTTTCACACCCGAATTTTTCCACATCTACAAAGAAGAACTGGTGCCTATCCTGCAGAAATTATTTCACAACATCGAGAAGCATGGAATCCTCCCCAGCATATTTTATGAAGCCAACATAACCCTGATACCAAAACCAGGAAAGGACGCAACAAAAGAAAAAAACTACAGACCAATATCCCTTAAGAATATAGACACAAAATTTCTCACCAAATCCTAGCAAACCGAATCCACATGCTTATCAAGAAAATAATCCATCACGACCATGCAGGCTTCATCCCAAAGATGAAGGGATGGTTCAACCTACACAAATCTATAAATGTAATTCACCATATAAATAGAAGCAAAAACAAAGACCATATGATCCTCTCAATAGACGCAGAAAAAGCATTTGACAAAATTCAACACCCTTTTATGGTAAGAACGCTTAACAAAATAAGCATAGACGGAGCTTACCTAAAAATGATACAAACCATTTATGACAAACCCACAGCCACCATCATACTGAATGGCGAAAAACTGGAAGCATTCCCACTTACAACTGGAATCAGTTGTAACAGTCAAACTGAGAACAAAATCAAAGACTCAATACCTTTCACAATAGCAACAAAGAAAATAAAGTACCTAGGAATATATTTAACTAAGAAGGGAAAAGACCTCTACAGAGAGAACTATGAAACACTGAGGAAGGAAATAGCACAGGACATAAACAGGTGGAAACCATACCATGCTCGTGGGTTGGCAGAATCAACATTGTTAAAATATCTATACTACCCAAAGTGATCTACAAATTCAACGCAATCCCTATTAAAATACCAACATCATTTTTCACGGATATAGAAAAAATAATTTTACACTTCATATGGAACCAGAGAAGATATCGTATAGCAAAAGCAATCCTAGGCCATAAGAACAAAATAGAAGGTATCAATCTACCAGACTTCAAACTATACTACAAGGCTATACTAATGAAAACAGCTTGGTACTGGCACAAAAATAGAGCCATTGATCAGTGGAACAGAACTGAGAACCCAGATATAAAATCATCCTCATATAGCCATCTAATCTTTTACAAAGCAGACAAAAACATACACTGGGGAAAAGAATCCTTATTCAATAAATGATGCTGAGAAAACTGGATAGCCACATGTAGAAGACTGAATTAGGATCCACACCTCTTACCTTTCACAGAAATCAACTCACGTAGGTTAACAAACTTAAAACTACGATGTGAAATGATTAGAATTCTAGAAGAAAATGTTGGAAAAACTCTTCTAGACATTGGTCTAGGCAAAGGATTTATGAAGAAGACCCCAAAGGCAATCACAGCAACAACCAAAATAAATAAATGGGACC
>NW_012147853.1:365340-366528 GCF_000956105.1 Propithecus coquereli
AAACTAGTGCAACTTCTGTGGAAAGCAATATGGAGATACCTTAAAGAGATACAAGTAGATCTACCATTTGATCCAGCAATACCATTACTGGGCATCTACCCCAAAAAACAAAAGGCATTCTATAAAAAAGACACCTGCACCCGAATGTTTATAGCAGCACAATTCACAATTGCAAAGACGTGGAAACATCCCAATCAATACATGAGTGGATTAGTAAAATGTGGTATATGTACACCATGGAGTACTATTCACCTATAAGAAACAATGGTGATATAGCACTTCTTGTATTTTCCTGGATAGAGCTGGAACCCATTCTACTAAGTGAAGCATCCCAAGAATGGAAAAATAAGCACCATATGTACTCACCAGCAAATTGTTTTCCCTGATCAACACCTAAGTGCACATACAGGAATAACATTTATCGGGCGTTGGGCAGATGGGAGGGGGGAGGAGGGGATGGGTATATACAAACATAATGAGTGTGATGTGCACCATCTGGGGGATGGACACGCTTAAAGCTCTGACTGGGGGTGGGGGCAAGGACAATGTAACCTAAACATTTGTACCTCCATAATATGCAGAAATAAAAAGAAAGAGGCACATTGGACAATGTTTTACTTCAGCTTAAAATCTTTTTTTTTTTACTTCAGCATATTATAGGGGTACGGATGTTTAGGTTACATATGTTGCCCTTGCCCCCCCTTCCCTCCAAGTCCCAGGCTTAAAATATTTTAATTGCTCCTCTTATTTAAGATAAATTCTAACTCATCACCCTGGCAAGAAAGGTCTTGACTGACATTTGTGTTACCTAACTCTTCAGACCATTTTTATGCTCTTTCTCCATTTCTATTTTTAATTCCACTTCCTTTTTTTTTCCCTTTCATACCTCAAGTTTATGTTCACACTTCTTCCCATTCTTAAAATGCTTTTTCTCACTCATTTTTTTTCTCCCACAGCTACATTTACTTTCCCTTTCAGGGCTTAGCTTAAGTATCTTCTAAGGGTACTTAGGTGCATATCAATTGTGTCTTCTTATTATTTACTTCAAAACACTTAATTGTTTTTATTATCACATTAACAATCTGTAATTATTCCATGTATTTATTTTAAGTCAGCCTACTCCACTAACATGTCAACACCCCAAAAGCAGAAAACATATCTGTGTTGGTCACTGGTTTTTTTTTTTTT
>NW_012147853.1:369486-370153 GCF_000956105.1 Propithecus coquereli
GAGCATTTATCGCTATTAGTTTTCCTCTCAGAAATGCTTTTGCTGTATCCCATAGGTTTTGATAGCTTGTCTCTCCATTATCATTTAGTTCGAAGAAGTTCTTGATTTCCCTCTGTATTTCCTCCTTGACCAAACAATTAGTCAACAATAGATTGTTTAATTTCCATGACTTTGTGAGGTGGCGAGTATTTCGGAGTTGAACTCTAATTTTAAGCCTTTATGGTCCGAGAAGGTATACGGCATAATTTCTATTTTTCTGAATTTATTGAGGTCTGATTTGTGGCCTAGTATGTGGTCAATTTTGGAGAAAGTTCCATGGGCTGCTGAGAAGAATGTAAATTCAGCTTTATTTGGGTGGAAGGTTCTGTAGAGATCTGTCGGACCCTTTTGTTCAAGAGCTCTGTTTAAGTCTATTATTTCTCTGGTTACTTTCTGTTTGGAAGATCTGTCCAGTTCATTTAGTGGGGTGTTGAAATACCCTGTTATTATGGTGTTATTGTTTATCATGTTGTTTAGATCAGACAGTGTTTGCTTTATGTAACTGGGTTCTCGTGTATTGGGTGCATAGATATTAAGGATTGTAAACTCTTCTTGTTGGATCTTCCCTTTCACCAATATATAGTGGCCATCTTTGTCTTTTTTTACTTTTGCTGGTTTAAAGTTTATA
>NW_012147853.1:371741-380890 GCF_000956105.1 Propithecus coquereli
TGGTGGGGTTTTGGCCTTTTGGGTTATCACTGGCCTGTTATCTGCTCCTTCCGCTTACAGAGATTAGTGGGTTTCTTTTCCTCGCTTAGCTTTCCAGGAGTTGGGTCACTTTTGAGTGTGTGACTCTGCTACCTAGTACTTGGTTGAGGTGGAAAGTGCTGGGTTAAGTTATGAGGTTGCTCTCTCTTTTGTTGCTTGAATTTTGCATGGAGGGGTCAGTTGTCAAGGTATTCCAGAACCTTTGAATTGAACTCTAAAATCCCAAATGGGACATACAAAAGCCTGAGTCTTTGGGAAATGTTATGCCTCTCCCAAGGGCTACTTGTGCCTTATTACCACTTAAGATGTGGTGAGAAGAGCTGCAGGAGTCAGCATGCCTGAAGCAGTATACTTCAGGAATCACTTGATCTGTAGCTAGGAGAGAGCTGCTAGTATGTTATTCAGGGCTTATTAGGCATTCTTGTGGAGGAATTCCTAATGAGTATGCCAGTTGGTGCAATTGCTGAGGACTCTGGTTGAGATTTTCCTTTCCAGACCACTAGCCCCTAAGATGACTACAGCCTGGGCACCAAATGCAAGCTTTTGTGTTATGTTCTTGTCAGGTGTTCAAAACCGATCAGCTGTATCACGCCAACACACTGTCTCCTTTTGCTTAGATCCAAGGTCATACAGATTCAGGCTAGTCCTATGGGGAAAGTATTTTTCCTCCTATCTCCCTACCTTCAGGGGCGGGCTGTGTCCTGGAGGGATGTGGGAGGGGTGTTGGCTGAGACTGTCACAAGGCCCAGCCTGAAAAACATCTTCTCTCATTTCTTTCCTCCTCCGAGGGGAGATTTTCACTTGCTAGAGGGGCAGATAACCCCCCAGGCTGAGGGAAGGGTGCTTCCTGGGGCTACTTGGTGTCTCAGCTCTGGAAGCGGTGATCCTTATTATTCCGCCCCTTCAAGGGTAGGGTTGACTAGCTGGAAAGAAGTACACACTTCAGGGATGCTAGAGAAGACTGGCCTAAGTACCCTGAGGGACCCAGACCCGAAAACAGCCTGTCCTGCTATTCCCCCCCAGCGGATGTGGGATCAGTCCCTTTAGTACGCAATATCGGTGGTCAGATTGTAGACAAGGGTCATCCACCTCCCCCACAGGGTCACAGTCCAGAGAACAGCTTCCCTTGTTCCTCCGCATTGCCAAGGGTGGGGAACTAATTCCTTAAGAGGAGGCACTGATCGCCAAGTCACCGCAAAAATGAGGGTACAGGACTCCGCTGGGAAAACAGCCTCCTTCACTCTCTACTCAGCTCTTCCCGCAGTGGAATCTGTCCATTTGGCCGGCAGCTGCGGCCACCAAGTCACAGCAGAGAGGTGAGCGCGTGTCTCAGCTTGAAGAGCGCCCTCCTTGGTCACTGGACACTCTCTAGGGTGCGCGCTGTCTCCTTGGTGCAAAACAGCCCCGCTCTATCCGCGGGGTTGCCTGTCCCTCGCTGCCTCTCTGTAGATTCACGAAGCCAATCCTGCAGGGGAGCGCCTCCCTCGCGTGTGGGTGTCTGCGTTTTTCACCTCGCGCTCTGGGAGAAGAGAGCCAGGAGATCACCCCTAATCGGCCATCTTCCTCCGACTCCCCCTTCAATGGCCTGATTTCTCGTTCTGCACTCTAAGAGGCAGGGTGCAATAGTGGATGAGGGCTCAAGCTGGGGACTCCAGGAGAGTGGGGCAAATCCCGAGGTGGAGTGAAATCGATCCAGCTTGGGCACCCTGTAGGTGATTCAAGACCAGCATCCCTCCCCTGGCAGGGTCAGGAATTGATCTCCAGGGTCCAGGGGACAGTGTTGGTCACTGTTATGTTCCCAGCATGTGTCTGACACCTAATAGGTTCCTGATAAATTTTTGTAATTATTCCATTAATTTAGGAATATTTTTGAATCAGTGAAGATTATAAAATGTAGTGAAAGTGAAGGGATTTGATCACCTAGAAAAAAAATAAAACTATTATAACCATTTTTCCTTTTGTTAAAATGTTATTTTTAATTCTAAACTATATGTAATCCAACCGAGGCTAGCTTTATATTTAGGAATTTTGACTATGAACTGCTTAAATTATTGCTAAAGAAAATGATTTTTTACTGTCTTGTGAAAAATGGAATATAAACATACATGTACAACAACATAAACACATACAGTGTATATTAGAAAGTTGAAAATTAACCAGTGAATCTGAAATAGACCATTATCTTGCATAATTCCACTTAAAAATGCCAGTGGTTTGAGATCTGTGCAATTCAAATGAAATATAACATTGCAAAAGTATTACTTTATGGTGTATTAGAAAAGATGCCTTCCAGAAAAGGTGGCTTTAGGAGATCATTAACATATTATTCAATAAGAATCACTTCTGTTAGGTTTCACAATATGTTCTTTAGTAACATAAAATTTGGTAATCTGTGCCAAAGTCTATTTTGCTTTTTACATTTTTTGATGGGACAGCTTCTTCATATTTTTACTTCATGAGGATAAGAGTGTGTCACAGCGAGTTTATTCAGTCTCAATCCAGCAGCTTGGCAGTAAGAAATGTTCTTAAAGCAGGGAGTTACAGAGCTCCGCGTTCAGCAAGAAATGCCTAAATAGCAGTAACTACGAAGCCTTGATAACCTTGAGTACAGTAATTGTATCATATTTATGTTTCTGTCCTTCTTGTCTATCACAGTGCTTGGAATATATTAGTGCTCCATAAATGTTTACTGAAGGCCTTAACCAAACACATTAGCCATAGTCTATCTAGCATTCTTAAAAAGTTATAAAAAGGATAACAATAGCATCTTACTGGAATATTCATAAAATAAACATTCCTGGAAAACTGGGGAGATTGAGTAGATTTTTGAAGATTAGGTATTAGGCAGGCAGCCTGATAAATTCTAGGGTCACCAAAAAAAAAAGGCTTTGCAGAAATATGTTGTAAATTATGACCTGGCATCCCCTCTTCTCTGTAGTTAATGGATGCTGGAGAGCACAAATCAAAATGTAGGCTCTAGCCCTAATCACAGCTCACTTACTGTGAACTCAGGAAATTAGACATGTGGTCTAGATGTCTGGTAATACCCTTCTGACAGCCAAAAATATTATGTTTCCGAAAATGTCACATATATATGAGTCTAAGTTTTCAAAATTTATGTACACAATATATTAGGTGGAATTTGATGATAAACCAATGAATCATTCAACTCTACAAAAGCAGGTCTCTGCACAATTCCAAAGAGCTCCTGATTTTTACATGCTGTGAATCAAGGGAGCAGCACTCTATTAAAAGTGGTTGTAATTTGGGGATTGTGAATTTCATCTGCTGTGAGTCATTATTATGGTAAACTTTTGTATTAATTGTGTTTTCATGTTGCTTGAGGGCAAGCTGCTGAAAGGAGATTATTGTAAATAAGCCATTAGTATAAAAACCCATTTGTGCCATATCAAAAAAAGAGAAGCTATTAACTTTGCTTTGCCAGTTAGCTATTTAATACACGCATCCTATTGTTTTTTTCTGTTGTAAAGGTTAAAAAAAAGGCCATATAAATCCAATGTTATAGGGTACCAGTTATAAAAAACAACCCAAAACATTTTATTAAAAAAAGAGTGAAAACATTTTGCATTGTAAGAGATCCTAAAACCTTAAAAAATGTAAGCGGCCAGAGAGCCCTCTGTTAGTATGAAAATATTTAGACAGTTTTTCATTGAGTAGATAACCTGCATGATGGCATGCATTGGAAAATAAGTGTAACCTGCTGTGTGGCTCAATTAATAAAAAGGCAAAATTTGAGTTTCCCATGATGCTTTTATTGAATGTATAAAAGGATCATGTGTAGAGTCTTTATCACAGATTTTGACTGCTCTAATAAATATAGAGTGAAAACATTTACAGATCTTGTATTATGATACACTGATGCTATATTTAATACAGATCTACAGTCCAACATCTGAGAACTAAATTTTGTAAATTCATTATCACTATTCGCGCCCTAAAAATAACAGTGGAATAACAGAAAGAAGAAAGTTTACCTGGGTCCATCAAAAAGAAAAGACTTAAAAATTATTCACACAAATAATAATAAAATAATTCAACAGACAGTCATTAAATACTGACTGTTCCAGTTGGCAGGGCCTGCGCCAGAGAACAAGGGATAAGAATTCTCATTTTCATAGAGTTTATCTCTCAGTAAGAAACCATACTGTTCTAAATATTGTTCCTCAGCCCTCCCATACACACAAACCACACAGATGCACATATCTATATTCCAAATGTCTCTTTTGAACAGAAGTCATTGAGAAAAATAACATAGTTTGTAATCTCAAATCATTAAAAATCATTAATTATGAATACCAAAAAACAAACCCTCTTCCCTATAGAGTTTCCTTTTTTTTTTTTTTTTTTTACTGATGTTCAATTTTATTTGGTGTTTAGAATAGCAAACATCTTTGGGGACAAGAAGGAACTTTCACAGACCTTGAACATTGTCTCATATAAAACACTCTCTTGGTAAATATAATCTCTGGCTCTTACTATAGAGTTTCCCTTCTTTACTGCAGCTCTGGGTTGAGAGCTTGAGAAATGAGGAATTAAAAAAAAAGGATTTAGACATTTTTAGAATTCCAAAATTTCAGTTCAATTCCTGCTTATAAGACTATTTAACAAATTTGCATAATGGTTTTTGAGTAAGTTATGAATAGATTTATCTTCACATATTTCTTTAGGTTATATACTATGAGTTGATTAATTGTATTACACATTCTGTTATAAAATCATAAATATCAGACTATTCTGTTTATATAGGAAACTGGAAATAGAATAATTTACAGTGTCTAATTAAATTGAATGGACCTACAAAACCTGCTAGATCAATTATATTGAAAAATTTTTTATATTATTGAATATAAGGACAATACAATACACATTCCTATAGAAATACATTTGTGTTCCATGCAGATAGAAATGACTTTCAATGAAGGATGTAAACAGTGTAGGAAAACAGGGAGAGAAGTGAACAGAATCACTTGTGGGAACTTTTTCACAAAATAGGAACATAATCTTCCTTTTAAAGTAGAGGAAATTGAGGTTTATTAAATTTAAATTATTGAATGCATGATGCATACCCAATTAATGGGAGATGTAGATTTAAACCCAGGTTCATTCTCCAAATTCCATGTTCTTGTCTACTGGCTGTATATAGGCATCATTTTTCGTAATACACATTATAAAAGACAATATCTCAGTGTCTATCTTCACTCTGGGAAACCTTTCTTTCTGCAGTCTTACATATTATAGCTACCATTCCCTTTATACATTTTCTCTGATGTAGACCTAACTTTAATATGTATTAGTGGGAAAGAAGACACTAAGCTGGTGAAGAAAAAGAAATAATAATTGTCAAGAAGAGATCATTGAGATAGAGGCAAATTTCTCCTGAAACTCTGGCCCTCAACATAATGGGAAAAAAATCCCATGTCACTCATTCTTGGGTTAAGAAGGTTTGTGACTGCTTCTTCTTATCCTACATTTCCTGGCTTTGTCACCATGATCTCTAGAATTTTATTTATTACAGAGCTCTCCAAAGAAGGAAAACATTTTAACTACCTGTAATTTTTCCCCTTTCATTTCAGTTTTGATAGTCACTACCAATAGATTGAAAACTCCATCTTATATTTCTTAAAATACAAACCAAACTAAGACATCAAATATAATGTATGTGTTCCCTTATCAACTTTTTTATCATAAATGGCTCAGTTATGTTTTTCCACATTTAAGTTTACTGCGTTTCTATAATGTGGCTCTTGAAAATAATTTAAAGAAAATATAGATGAGAAGTGCTATGTTAAAATATGAGGTTATTCATATTTCGTCCAATGATGACAGTCAGAATAAGGTTACTGTAATGTTGAATATTGTTTTCTCAATAAATTACAATGATTGAATGTAATATCAACAAGAATCATGGAAACTTCTACTATAAATATCTGGTGATTATGATGATATATATTTATACTATTTATGAACCTATACCTTCTGTTCATTTAAAACCACAGCAGATGTGATTTGTTTTTTATTTAAAGACCAGAAAGAAATGTAGACAGTCTAACTCTTAGATTTATCATGCATTTAGTTACAATAGTAGATAATAATATCTGACAATATATAAAGTTATACCTCAATTTCAAAAGATAGCTACAATTAGGAATTTCTTTTTCTTAGACTACATTACAAAGGCTGTTCTATTTTTTGAGAATTGAAATAGTTTTTATAAAACTATTACTAATGCAAATGTACAAAATGAAACAGGAAAAAAGATAAAGTTAATAGATATAATCTTGAAAGCTATTAGAGTTTAATTCAAATGCTATAGAAGGGAAAGCCTTATTGAAAAATGTCTCCAAAGACCTATGTGACAGGCCTAAATTACAGTTAATTAGTAGTTTATCCTGTACTAAAACTCGGTCTCCCATCTCTCAAATGAGTCCTACCAATGTTCTAGCCACAATTGTTTTAGATTGTTTCTGTGTTTTGATCTTACTATATATTATGCCCTCACCCCTGCCCCCACATTTACATATCTACTCATTAACCTTGCTTTTTTATAATATTGATTTGGTCAAAGAAAAAAGTTATATTTGTACATTCAATACTTCTCGGTAGTAATGAACTCTGCAAAATTCTGTTGCAATATCAAATGTTTCTAATCAATAGGAGTCATATAAAAGTTTGATCTAAAAATATTTTCTGTAAATGAGCATATGTTCCAAAAATTTTTCAATTGTCTATGTATTTTAAATTACTTAAGAAGTAGCACACACACAACAATAAATATGCAACTATAAATAAATAATATTGGCAATGGTAATTAATAAAAGTCTCAAAGCTAAATACCAGTTAGCACCTTTATTCTCAAACTCATAGCAATTACTTGTCAGGGAAACTTACAGCTAGGCATAACATAACCAACAAAGAAATTAATAACCTTGATTAATAAGTTATTTTAAATCTAAAATTACATGGAAATGATTTTCAGAACATTGTAAGTGATGCAAATCTTAACATTTATAAATAAACTTCTAGAACTGCCAGTATTTATACCAGCTCTTAACATTTTGTGAGAGGGCATATTTAATTTTCACAGCAATTAAAAAATATTGAGAACATTTATAAAAATTGTCACTTCCTATTAATCCTTTTAAAATTTATCATTTATAAATTTCGATAGCTTTTCTTGAACCCCATTAGTAGTTTGAGCCTATATTTGTTTTGGGATCTATGTTAATGAAGACAGATTGCTTTGGAGCAATCTGGATAACTAAGCATGTTTTGGAGTCAGATAAAATGGATGTTAATCCTTTTTTCTAATTTTTGGATTAGTTTTTAGTTGATTACTTATTTCTAAGTGTCACTTTCCTTTTCCTTAATATAGAACAATAATATGTTCTTCATAATGTTATTTCAAAATTGAAAATGAGAAAATACACATGTTAAATTTCCTAGCATAGTGCCTGCAAAACATGTAGTTAAAATTCAATAAATAGTGGCTAATATTGTTCTGATTGTTATTTGCATAATTATAGTTCTCACACTGAGATTTTCCTCAGCACCAGACACAAATTTAAAATACGACTAGCTTCTAAATATCAATATTTCGAAGCAGAATTTATCTTTGTTCATATAAATCAATTCTTCCTCAAAACTGTTTTGCTCAGGACACTAATACCTACTACTCACAGTCATATTCACTGTGATCTTAATCAAATACTAGCTCCACTGCACACTGGTTAGGAACCTAGGGCAGATATAGGGGCAGTGAGAAGGGAGGAAACTGAACTTTAATTTCAACATCTTTAAAGTGGGAACATTTTTAAGATCCGTCTCAATGACTTGTGATTAAACATGGCAGTATGTGTGAAGCATTTAACCTTTCCATCCACGAAGCAATGATTCAATGCATGCTAGAAAATATTATATTGCTACATTATTATTGTCTTTCTGTAATCTATCTATCCTCTTCCCCGTTCAGTCATTCTCCAAATCCACTTCCTTTCTCAGGCTTCTGCCTCACAAACTCATTCCTACCGTCATAATCAAATCCCATGGCAATATGGATTTGATAGGATTATTTTCATGTAAAGTAATCTAATTTTCAAATAAGTCTTTGGAATAGAAACTTGTCACACTTAGCTTTACATTTCAGTTTAACTTACTTTTCCCTTTAATCACAAATGTATTTCTTATATCAAAGAAATTAAGAGGTCTCACGAGGCCTTAAAGGCATTTTTTCCCTATAGGTATACTTTTCTTATGTGTTTGAAAATCTTACCCTCTTAATTGATTTTTAACTGCTCTAGGATATGGAAGAGAGACTTAATAGTGTTTGTTTTTCTATTCTCCCTAAAATTTCTTATCAATACGCTATAATCAGTAATGAAGTTTTTTAAAGTTTTTAATAATTTCAGCTTAAAGCTCTTCAAAATTTATAAATGGAGTGCTCTAACCTAACACGCTGAGCAATCTATTTGAACAGACCTCTCTCCTGCTGTAGTTATTCAGAAATTGTGGTTAAAATACAACAATAAGAATTATCTTTTATGCAAAACCTGGCTTAAAAAAGAAAAAAGAGAATAGAAAATCCTTAGGTGATACAAATGGAAAGGGTAATCAAAGTCAGATGGGGAAAAATAAGGAAACCTTTATACTTGGGTGAATGCCCTAGAGGTTGGTCCCCAGCACCCATACAAGGAGCTGGAAAGGTGCCCTCTGGATCATTAAAAAGCAAGATCACTGGAATTAGTCTTGTGACTGTTAAAACCTGCTCCTACAGTTAAAGGGAGAGGGTGGGGATATGATTCACTAGTTGTGGACAATAGTAGGAAAAATTGTCATCTATATAAAGTCTTGAGTGAAGGATCAGAAGCACTGACCTGTAGGATCAGAAGCACTGACCTGTAGCATGTGCAGATGTGGGGTAGTTATAGGAGTTCCGAGCTGAGAGCATAAAATAACCATCAGACAAGAACAATTGAATTCCTTTGGCACTGACAGAGCAAAATAGAAACCACTATTTTGGACCAATTTTATAAGGCAGACATTGGTCTGCCATAGAAAAATTTGCCCCTTTAAGAAAAGCAAGTTCACAATTT
>NW_012147853.1:382476-384099 GCF_000956105.1 Propithecus coquereli
AGAGAGAGAGAGAGAGAGAGAGAGAGAGAGAGAGGGTCTTGTTCTGTCACCCCACGTAGAATGCAGTGGCATCATAGCTCACTGAAACCTCAAACTCCTGGGCTCAAGCAATCCTCCTGCCTCAGCCTCCTGACTAACTGGGAATACAGGTGCACACCACAAAGCCCGGCTAATTTTTCTATTTTTAGTAGAGAAAGGGTCTCGCTCTTGCTCAAGCTGGTCTCAAACTCCTTAGCTCAAGCAATCCTCCTGCCTTGGCCTTCCAGAGTGCTAGGATTACAGGCAGTATTTTTTTTATTCTTTCTGCTTAACAGCCCATTATGTCAAAGAAGACCAAGAGAATGTTGAAGGAAGAAAACAGATTTTTGAATGAGGATTTGGAATTGCAATATTTCTTTTTTCTGCCAAAGATAAGATGATCTGCTTGCTTTGTGATACTGCAATATCAACATTAAAGAAATTCAATGCTCATCAGCATTATAAAACTCATAAGGACCACAAATATTTTAAATTAGAGGGAGAGGCGCAAAAGTTTGTATTGTAGAAATTAAAAGCAAAAGCAAAGACAGTTCATTCAAGTAGCAATAAGACCTGGAAATAATGCCACTGAACTTATAAAGTGGCCTATATACTTGGGAGAAAAAGGAAGCCATTCAGTGATGTAGAAATTGTGAAAGAATGCATTGTCAAAGTTGTAAGATGCTTAGACCCTGACAACGTTTCAAAATACAGACAACTGCCTCTTTCAAGGAGAACCATACCTGATCGGCAGCATGAATTAGCCTTCAACTTAGCAGAACAACTTCATGTAATACTTCAAAAGGAAAATATACATTATTCAATCTCTTTGGATGAATCAACTAATACTACCGACTCAGCGCAGGTTTTATACTTCATTCGGGTCATAACAGAAAATTTTCTTTGCTATGAAGAGTTATTCACGTTGGGCACTCTTGTGAACAGAACATTGGGAATACATATTTTCAGCAACTTTCAAGGTAAATGTTGTGAAGTTGGATTGAATTTTGTATATTCAGTGAGTGTATTTACAGACTGTACATGTTCCATGACAGGAAAACATGAAGGGTTTATTGCACAGATAAGAAGTATTAATAGATCCAGATGCTCTCATTTCATTTCACTATCTTTCATCAGCAAAATCGCTCTGCTAAAGCTACTGTTTTAAGTGACACTTTGCAACAAGTTATAAGTATTGTTAGCCAAATTCCCGCAAATGCAACAGGGCATCCTCAGTTTCACAACATGCTAAAGTTGAATGATGAGGTATTAAGTGTGGATTTGCCTTATCATTCTAAAGTGGGTTGGCTATCACAGGGACAGGTATTAGCCAAAATTTTATCTCTACAAGAACAGATAGTTAAATGTTATGAAGAACCATATCAGCAATGTGAATTATTGAAAGAAGATTACTATAGGAATGCAGAATTTCTGTGTGATACCATGTCAAATCAAAAGGACTTGAATATTTCTTTTCAAGGTAAAAATAAGTCTATATATGATATGTGGCAAAAAATCAAAGCATTTCAAAAAAGCCATCTTTTTTCAAAACACTTCTTCAAAAGAAAATGTCAGATGAACATTTTCCTCAGTTAGGAAAGGTCA
>NW_012147853.1:385039-393214 GCF_000956105.1 Propithecus coquereli
ATATAAGTAAACTGTCCATTATATTAGAGCACATAAAATGATATAAAGCATTTAGTTTAAAAGTAGTTTATGTATTTTCTTTTGTCTTTCTTTTCCTATATTCTAGGAATTGGAGAAATTATTAGGCCATAGAATTTTGCTGACAATACTTCACTATGACAAAGCACATGGACCCTATAAATCAGACTTATTTCCATAGTAATATTAATTTGTGTTTGCTTTATTTTACCTTATTTATTTGTTTATTTACTTACTTACTAAAGGCAGGATCTTACTATGTTACCCAGGCTGGCCTCAAACTCCTAGGCTCAAGCAATCGATATTTCTGCTTCAGTCTCCCGATTAGCTGGGACTACAGGTGTGTGACACCATGCCCTGTTTGTTTTAAATGGATAGCCAGGCTTTATGATTTCTTGCCACACTGATTTTGGCAGACTGAAAGTAGGGGAAGCCTCTCTCCAGGTCTTGCAATATGATAGACCCAAAGGAGAAATTCTCCTGGTGTTCTATAGACTCTTCTTTAAGGGACAGGAAAAGTACCTTTGAGAACAAACAAGCTGAAGAGGACAAATTTCTGGAGACTAGCCAGAGGAAAGGTGGCATTCTGTTCTATAAGTAGCAGTGGCTTAGGTTCCAGCTCTTCTCCAGGGAGGTGATAGAATCTCAGAGTGTAAGAGCTGCGAGCTGTTTCTAGCAGTATGCAGGCTCTCGTGTTCGAATTTTCTATACTCCAAATTCGGAATGAGAAAAGAAAATCCACAGGAGTGTAAGAAACCACATGGGACAGAACAAAGTGCTTTTCAATTGCTTCTGATATGGGTCTCTGAACAAAAGGGGCCTGCCAAAATACCTTTCTGGACCTTTGCACAGTTTAAGCAGGCCAAGTTGGGTGGGAGTAAGGAAGAACAATAAATGACAAAACTTGAGTTAAAATCAGCTTGAAAGGAGAAATTCTTGTAGGAAGAATCAGGCGATTTATTAAAGTAAGGAATTAAAGGTGTTTTCTGCTGAGTCAGACTGAAATGCATGCTCTCTACAATTGTGAGAAACAAATATATATTTATATTTATCTATAATCTCAAACAAAAACTTTTACTTTAAAGTTAATTGAGGATAGGAGCTGGAATCAAAATGGCAACATCTTTAGAGACTGGTTTTATCTCCTTGTGCCTCTCTCCATCTGTTTCATAATCTGTCCTCTATAAATATCTTTTTATCTTTACTTGAGCCTTCTTTTTTCCTCCCATCCATTATCTTTTCCCATGCCACCTCTTCTTGTCTTCTTTATACAATGATCTTTCTGTTTTTCTTTCCAAACATAACTGGCAAGATTCCTATAGTTATCAGTTCAAATCTCTGAAAAAGAGGGTCTTCTTGATTCAACTCATCTTTTTGAAAAAAATCATTTGCGTAAGTCTTTGGGTCACTAAACAATATGTGAATTGACTGATGTAGTTGGTACCAACCCTGATGCACTTGCATTATCAAAAGGCAGAAGTAAAGAATTTACATGGTTCAAACATACATTCGTTCATTCAAGCAAGCAAACAGATAATCACTGAACACATATTTTGTGCTAGGCATGTGCCATGCACAGTCAATGAAATAGTTTAAAAAAATAAAAAACGTCAATACCTTAACAAAGCTTACATCGGAAAGAAAAAAATAGCCACATTTAATGAATTAAACATATTGAATGTTATATGATGGGAGTTACAAAGGAAAATCACTGACAAGTGATGAAGAGGAGGTGTTACAGTTTTAAATCGAGTGAACTAGGAGATTTTCATTGGAGAGGTAATATTTGAATAAACACTTGAAGGAAGCAAGCAAGCAAGTCATATAGGAAGAAAATCCTTCTATGAAGATGGAAGATGAAGTATATAAATGTTCATATGAAAGTATGCCTGGCAGTATTCAAAGAATAGCAAGAAGTCTATTGTGACTAGAAGGAGGTGAGCCTGGAAGAGAGGGTAGGAGGTAAGGGTTTTGTAAACCACTGTGATTATTTTAGCTTTTAATCAGAGTGATGCGGAGATAGCCATTGGAGAATTTCCATCAGAGGGGTCACAATTCAATTTTTGTTTGAAGGGTTTTCCACTCTAGATACTGTGTTATGAATAAAATGCATAGAGTTTAGGTAGAAATAGAGAGATAAATTAGGAGTTTATTACAATAATTTAGCTGAGAGATTATGTGACTAGGACCAGAGCAATGAGAAAGGGTCAAACATATTTTGAAGGTAGAATTAATATTAATACATTTTGCTCATGGATTGTACATGATGTATGGAAGAAAGAAGACAGGTGAAAAGTCCCCCAAGGAGGCTGTTGGTCCATGCAACTGGTAGGAGAGAGTTGATATAAATCCAGGTGGGAAAGACTTGCGAGAGGTAGATTTTGAGAGAAAATCATCAGAAGCTCAGTTTTGGTCTGATTACGTTTGAGATACCCAACCAAAGATGTCTAATCAGCAGTTGAATATAGACTTCAAGAAATAGGTCCATGCTGGAAAAAGTAATTTGGGAGTAATTACAGTATGAGGGTTTAAGGTTATGTGACTGTAAGAGATCATCGAGGGAATATACATACACTGAAGAGAAAAGGTCCAAGGACTGCACTCTGGTCTGCCTGAGCAGAGAGGATAAATTGTTCTTAGAAGGCAATGAGGGCAGGGTATATATGGTGATATCATATGGGTGACATAATGCCTTGTATTAGAATAGTATTTTACTGATGCTTTTTTTCCTGTCTTTTGAAGGATTTTGCATAAATGCTTTCTGGGTCATCATTTAGCTCAAGCAAAAAACCTGGGAATAGAGATTATTTAAGAAGTCTCTTAATATGTCTGTCTAGTATCTCATTCCAATATCCTTTTACCCAAATGACTCATATTCTGCAATCATTTATGGCATGAACTCTTATTAATACCTATTGAAATTTCATCTGACAGTTCTTGTTCTCATTTTCTGTGCTTCTTGAAAGATGATTGAGAAGTTATCTCTCTCCATAACAGCCTGTTATATCTTTCATTCCCAATATACTCATCCTTACTAAAATACCCTTGAATTCCCAGTGTTTTTTAAATCAGGGCTTGCTGATTTGTTCTTATATACAGGACTAGTGATTTCTTTATACTAACTTCTCTTCTTTATCCTTCTTTGACCACTGTCCCTTCTTTTCTTCTTTTCAATTTTCATGTAATGTGGAAGTAGTCATCATAACTTCCTGTGAAACTTGCCTTCCTTGTCAGCTCACTTCTATTTCCTCCATTGTGATAGCAGATTCTTCCACTGCATCTTCTCATATTTTCACATCTGTTGATCTTCATACCTGTACTTGGCAGTCACTTATGTAAACAGCTGAAAAAGCTGTTCACCTGCAAGATACTGTGTGGCACCATGCTGCTTTTATTCCATTCCAATCTCTATTCCAATCTCTAATTTTTCTCAAAATGGAAAATCTTCCATTAGTAGCTGCATTTGCCACAATTCCTTCAGGCTATAACTCCTATTAACTCACATGGTATAACTCGATTTCTAATTCCTCAAATATTATTTTGATCTATTCTTGAAATGTTTTGAATATTTTCAAAAGTAGATAGTGAAATATATTATGAAGTTGAAGCTGAAAATGCATATCCTAAATCTTTTTCTCATAGAAGAACTTGAATTTGCATATTTTTAGATTATGCCAGTATTCCATCTAATTGCTTAAGATTTCCATCATACACTACAGAAACTATCAATAGAAATATTTCCTAAACATTTTCCTGGAAGTGGGGTGTATTATATTCTAGGATACTGAGAATAATATTTGTGATAATGGCTTGAATAATATACTACACAAGCTTAAAATATGATTTATTTCACATAAAGATATATTTTTGCATCTGTTTAGCTAAATATTCTATTATAGATGGAAATTTCAAAGCAACACTTTTCAGGTTTTGATTTCACAATAGTAGTTTTGTAAAACAGTCTTAAAAACGTGGCTAGATAACATGCTCAGATAAGCCTGGGAAACACACTTTTTTTTTTGAGAAATCAAATGGACACATTAGCAATAGGAATCTGAATGCCTTTGTTCAAAGAAAACTATTTACTGTGGTTTATTTCATGTTTCAAGCCTATGTAATTACAGTTTTGCTTGTTAAAAAAATAATACTTACTGACATCCTCTGGGGCCTGCAGAACCACCTCCACCACTCATTAGTTAAAGTAGCAAATATCTGTTTAAATTATGGTTTGCTCATATGATTTTTGTGAATTTTAAAGTATAATAGTATCATGTCTGGCATGTACTATGTATTTGATAGTTTTGTTATTAGTATCATGAACAACTTCTCTCTTCCAGGTAAAAATGCTCTTTAGAATATATGAAAAGAGGAAATCACATAAATGACGAAGGGCCTCAAGTTCTGATTTCAATTATCTGTTTAAATGATGTCTCACTTGTCATGTATTTTATTGGTAAGGATAACAGGACATATGCTATTAATTAACCCATTATTTTTTACAAACAAATGAATAAGATAAATATACATTGCATCAATTCATTTTTGCAGCTGAGGATTTAATTTTGAATTCAGACCTTCGAATTTCATGTTTTTGACTAAAGTGGCATGTATGAGTATACAAAGGAGTCACAATGCTTTAATTGGAAATATCTTTAGTAAATGTTTTAATAATCATCATAATATTTTTTTTTTAATTAAGGTATTTGCCTACATGGATCAGGATGATCCACCCAGGCCTTTGTATTCAGGGAGTGAGATATATAACTAAGTTGTCACAGAGTTTCAGATATACAAGAATAGATGTACCATCTCCCATAGGAGAAAATATATAAAAAAAAGATATTAAAGATGAGTATGGATTATTTAGATGAATAAGAAAGAAAGGCATTTTAGACATAGGAAACAGCATGTACGAAGCCACTGAGGAGTGAAACAGAATGGTATTTCAGGGAAATTAATTTAATTATATACTGCTGATGTAGAGGGTATCCTCAAATCTGCCCAATTTTCAGGGCCTACGTTGACATTTGCAGACATTGTCAGAGGCCAGATAATGAAGGTACATGGGCCATGTTAAGAATCTCACTATGCTGTAGGTTTTAGAGAATCATTAAAATATTTGAGTTGTATAAGTGTATGTATTTCTGTGTTTAAGATCTAGCAATCTACCTTTTGTGTGATGATCAGGAAGTAGGAAGACAAGTTAGAAGCTAATATTGCTATAGTTCAAATTAAGGTTGTTTATGTAACTACAGAAGAGATAGAATGAATTGCAAGTATTGAAATTAGATAGAATAGAGAGGGTTTAGTTGTTTCTTGGGCTTAGATGGTTATAAAATGAAAATATTAAGTAAGATTACCAGGTTTCTAGTTTACTTAGGTTTGTGTAAGTTTATTTTGATCATAGTTTTGCCTCTTGGAAGCACACTGGGGGTTAGCCCAAAACAGAAGAGACGTAGTTAAATTCAGCTCTAGATCTTTAGTAGATAGTTTCTTATATGAGTGCTACAGCTTGAATTGAAATTGTTGCTAGAATGTCATGGAAAATCAATTCCATGATGTGGGGTGGGGAAGTAGCAAGTGAAGAGCAGAGGGTCAAAGATAGAAATTTATGGAAAAATAGCATTTAAGGATCAGATAACTTAAAAAAGGATCAAGAGGAAAACCCAAGAAGGATATTGGAGTAGAATCAAGATAGAAGTGATTTTGCACATATTATCTCATTTGCGTTTAACAGAAAACACATGATGACAAAGCAGGTAATTTTATCCACACTTTAAAGAAAAATAAATTAAGTCTCAGAGAAGTTAATGTTATTCTTTTTCATAATACCATAATATCATTTATTCCTGTTTCTTTTTATCAAAAAATTTCTCCACTATAGTGGGTCACAATATTACAAGTATGTTAATATTATAATGATAAATATATTTATTTTTGAGAAAATAATTTATCTTTTAATCAATATTTTCAGGAAAATTTCATTTGCTAGCCATAGGATGCTTAAAATATACCAAAACCCAGCATATTCATCCATGGTGAAGAGTTTAAACACTAAGAGATTGCTGTTTAAACACTAGAAGTATATCTCAGTGTTTGGGGCTGCTACATATCACCTCAAGGCTCTCAAAGTGCCATTCATCATCGTGCTCTATAAAATGAAAGGTGAACCATTTTACTGTGAGAGTAACTGTATAACACCACTTCAAAGCCCTAAGTCAGAGTTGAAGTATGGCAATTCCTCCACCCTCTTGTCAGCCTTGCACTCTATAAATCAGACCTATATCATTGCAGAAAACATCAAGTTATAATTTACACTACCTTTAAAACTCATGGGTGGAAAAATCAAATTTTTCCAATTCTTACTTTATTCACAGTGGTACATTGGGCTGTATACTCCTGTTTTCTTGTGTTGCTTGATACTCTCTTTTTCTTGTGTTGAAGGTATTATGCCAGTATTTTCTATAATAACTTATTTTGCCTTTATAAGATGTTATATTATGGTTTTCTTATGCAGTGTGGTGGAGAAATAGCCAAAATTTAAAGAAGATGTTTATTTTTTCGATTTATACCTAAATTTGAGACAAAGTAACCTTATTCTTGTAACATTATGTTAGATTAATGTAGTAAACAGTTTATAATGATGCTTATTCTGCTTATTGTGGATGATATTAACAGGCATTATGTGATACATCATGATTAATTTATGAATAAATGCTGATGAATAAGCAGGGTACTATAAAAAACACATAAGACTATTCAAAAAAGAATCCCTATTAATTCACAAAATAGTACTGTTTTGCCAAATTAATAAACCTTGGCTAAAATAACAAATAACCTGCTGTTTTTTGACACTTAACACTACACTATAGCTCATTTGTCATCTCTAACCCACACAAATGAAACATAAAAACTTATGTGGAAGAGGTAAAAAATGGCCCTGATCAAAGAGTTGTAGACATTTAAAAAGAATCAAAGGCAATTGAGCAAATATAGAAATGCTACGTGTTGCAAATATAGAAATGTTACATGTTTATATATTACAATAAAGAAGGAACACGCTTTTCACATAAAATTTTGTCTGAAACTTTCTCCTATACTAGGAAATTCTGTGTGGTCAGGGATATATGAGTTGGGGATCTAGCTCTTTAGTAGACATTGTTGATTTTCTTCCGAGGATCAACTTTCCCTAATCCTTTCTAATAGACTCCAATTTTAATGTCAGGCTTATATGGGTTTAGAAAAAGTTATAGACTGGAACCTGTTTTAGCCACTTAAATCCCATTGAATGATTTAGTGTTGAGCATGTTATCAAACTGAAGGAATTGAATCTCAGGACCTTTGCAATGAATACAAAAGGAAAAACAAACAAAAACACCCCATGTATTTCTGAATCACACCATTGTGTTAAACCGAGCCCAAGTTATTCCCCTCTTTGGACTTTTTTTTTTTAAACTCTAGAATCAACAAGTTCATACTTTAAGTTAGTATAAATAGGGCATTATTTCTTGCAGACAAGAGCATTTTGCCTGATGTAGGTCTAGCCTGGATGTTTATGGTTCCTGAGCTGAAGGCGCGGGTGATAGAGACTCTAGAAGAAGTTGGTACGTTAGAGCAACAGTCCCCAACATTTTTGGCACCAGGGACTGTTTTCATGGAAGACAATTTTTCGATGGACCGGGGGTGGGAGTTGGGGGGATGGTTTTGGGATGATCCAAGCACATTACATTTATTGTGCACTTTATTTCTATTATTACTACATTGTAATATATAATGAAGTAATTATACAATTTTCCATAGGTTGGGGACCTCTGCATTAGAGAGATAGTCAGAACGAGTTACTAGAACATAGGAAAAGGATGAAAAGAGTACAGTGGAAGTTTCTTGCATAAGCAGAAAGGAGGTTTATTTAAGAAAATGCCAAGCTATACAATATAGTGAGATAATCCTTAGAAGGCCAAGAATTAATGAACTGTTAGTTTTTATTTCAAACAGAGATAATTAACCTTAGCCAGCATAGTTATTAACATTATAGCCTCCTGACAAGTATAAATTAATGATATAAAAACTATTAATAATTATTGATGGTTAAAGCAATCATAAATTATACACACAAATATACACACAATATTTTCATTATATGTTATACTCTTTTTA
>NW_012147853.1:394459-404067 GCF_000956105.1 Propithecus coquereli
GAAGGGAAGGACATGAATAAACACACAAATATAGTAAGAAGAGCACTGAAGAAACTAAAACAAGTAAGGTGATAGTAAGTGACTTAGAAAGGTATGTTAGATAAGCTTATCAGTGAAACATGAAAAGATTATCATCATTAGAGACTTAAAAGAAGGGAGGGAAAAATCTTGAGAATGTCTATAAACAAAGTATTCGATGTGGAGGAAACCATGCAAATATGCTGAAACAGGATATTCCTCCTCGTTGTGAAGGAAGAACAATAATCCCAGTGTAACTGAAAAGAAGGAGTGATTTCAGGGGCCAGATAATGTCCAGGTCGTGCCTTGGAAGTCCTTGTCAGGATTTTGGATTATACATTGAAATGTGATAGAAAGCCATTGGAGAGTTTTGAGCAAGCCGTGAGTGACATAATACGATTTTATTATTAACGGTATCACTCTGAGAGTTGTATGGAGAATAGAACACGGCAGGCACAGGCAGAAATGGAAACAGGGCAACTGAACAGCTAACTGGGTGGAATCTAGGTGAGAGATGGTGGTGACCTGATCAATATGGTAGCACTGGAAGTAAAAAGGAATATTAGACCTATTGAGAATGATGCATTTTTTTCCTATATTGATTGTGTCTCCTAAGTCTACTGTAGTCTTGGACCACCAAGACAGTGTCCAAAGACTTACATTTTTCTAGATTATTATTTCTGTTGAGCTGCGAAGTCCCAGTGTCCTCTATCCTTCCTAATGGCCAGTACCAGAAGACCCTGCCAACTCCCAAAGGCACTGGATTATTTGAAAGTAATTCCAAAGCCTGTGTCCACAGCTTAACAATCATTAACAGTTTTAAGAAAAGGAAAAGAATGATTTTTATGGCTTTCTCATGAAATATTTTTGTAGTCACATTGATATGCATCTCACTACATCCTTTACCTTAATGACCATTTTTGTTTTGCCTATTACAAAATGATTGCTTCCTGGTGCTCTACTTTTTCACAGATATAATAGTTATCTCAGATGCATCAAGAGATACTGTATTCTATATTTTAGTTTACCTCTAATTTCCTCATCTCAAAGTGTATCACATATTGTTTGGTAACAGTGAATTCAATGAGAAATTAAACAATAAGAACTAAAAGATACTGTGAAGTATTTCATTAACAGAACATTTGAGTAAATATGCAGATTCAAATGCTCAAATAATCTTAAAACTAAATAATTATTAGCATTTTGCATTTCCTTTTTTTCTATTAGAAGATAAAGAGGAGCATAGCAAGAAAGAGCATCTAGCTGAATCTCTCCTTTGGAATTTTTCTTTGAGAGAGAGAGCATGCACACTATACAGATACCTCCACATATTTTATTATTAAATAACTTGAAAAGTTTAATTTGTGGCAGGAGAGATTCCAATAACCATATTGCTATGAACTTTTTGATTCCTTTCAATACTTGCTATGAAAGTCCATTCCATGGTATATATAGTTTGGTACCACCCAACTTATTCCAGTATCTTTTCACCTAGCTCTAAGCCACTCCCTCTCCATTTTCTACACATACAACATTCAATCCCTTTGGACATCTTCCCATATAGCAGACATTTCATATATCAGAGTAATGGTCCCAGAGCTTTTTCAGACACACAATAAATATCTCTAAAAAGTTTAAGCAACTCAGAAAAGAATATAATTTATCAGGAATGCATGGAAACACAGGCCTTGTCTTAAAATTTCGTATTATTTTAAAAATATTGGCCCTATTACAAGTAAAACAATAATTATAAATGTTCAAGAGGTTCCTGTGTGCCAAGCATGGTGATAAGTATTTTACAATATTACTTCTGCTCATCTCTCCCAAAATGTTCGTATAGCTATTCCTCTTATTTTTCATAAGTGGAAATTAAAGCTGAAAATTTTCATTGCTCAAGTTCAAAGAGCTACAAAGTGGCACAATATGACTTGAAGTTAACTAGCAAATGCTACTGGAAAGAGCAAGTGTTGGTTACTTAACAGCAGATATTTCAGTTCTAGACCAGATATTTGAGCCTATGGAAAAAGAAAACCAAAACTGTTTTTTCTAATTTACAGACAGGGTGTGAAAGAACAGGCCAGTGTATCAGGTATCTCTTTGGCAACTTTAGGTCCTGTTGGCCTCACATGTTTCTTGTTCTAGCTGTTGTCATGGCACCCAATTCAGTGTGGGCTGTAATCAGATTCAGGTAGATGCAACACTACTGAGTCTTGTGCCATAACCTCATAACTCATCACAGACCTTGCACTTCCTGCCTCGAAGGCTTTTTTGATTACAAACACAAAACAATACAAAATACAAGTGCCCAACTATCTAGAAATGCAATAGTTACTGCCTGGTGGGTTGAATATTTGATCAATGGAATGTGAAAGCCAGTGCATACATTCTTTTCGTTCTCTTTTATAAAAATAATGTTCTAATACAGTTATTTGTCTTACCTTCTTGGAAGACTGTCCTGAGAAATGGAGACATTGCTTGTATTTAGTAGTTGACAGCTCAATGATTGATGCCTCTAAATATTTGATATCCATATATCCTTTTCCGACACCTCTTCTCCCTCACTCCTGCTGCCAGAGATTCCTAATACAACTTTTGCCATAGGCTCTGATTTTGGGGGCATCTAAGAATACACATGGGCCATATAATGATAGTTTATTACAGAATATCACTAAATAAAACAATGAGACAAACAATGGCAGTTATATCTCACAGTAAGCTAGAAATCACATCCAGATTTTGGCCTCGCTATTTTCATTTTCATAGTAGTCATTGTTCTGTCAGTTTGAATACCTGTAACCAGGCCTCTTCCTCGATCACCCCAATACTCTGTTCCCTAAAACACAACCATTTAATAAATGTTGAGTGACAGCCAAGTATAAAATGCCCAGTCTGTGCCATACATTGAGCTCACACATTCAGAATGGAATAGGGCAAAGTCTCTGACATAAAGCAGCTCAGAGTGTAACAGAGAAACAGAGATATCAATTAATAAGAAACACTACAACATAAGTATAAAAGTGTGGTTCACTAATGACCTCATAATTTGTCAAATCAATATTCTCCTAATATTCATTTTCTACAACTCTACCAGTTGAACTTCAAGGAGATAATTCTTTTATTCACATAAATCATAGAATAGTTTCTGGGAATATCCATTAAAACTATAAATTTCTGGACTATATCTCGGACTTACTAATTTAGAATCATCAGGGAAATTGGGACAATTCAAAGTGCCAGCTCCAAATCCCGCCTGTGCTTCAGAACTAGGGAGCTTTTTGGTTGGTGATCTTGCTTAATTTTACTTTCTAAATTAACATGAAATAAAATAGATTTTTCATGGAATTCTATAAATTTTAACATTTGCATAGATTTGTGAATACACCACCAAAATCAAGATACAGAACCATTCTATCACAGCAAAAATCCCTCATGCTCACCCTTTGTAGTCACAAGTTCCTCCCATCTTTAAACTCTGGCAGCCACTGGTCTAATCTCCCTCACAAAATTATCATTTTGATAATGTCATTTAAATGGAATTGTATAGGAGTTAACTTTTTGAGACTGCCTTCTCTCATTTAGCAAAATGCCTTTGAGATTTATTTAAGATGTGTTTATAAATAGTTCATTCATTTTATTTCTGGATAATATTTCGATGCATGGATGTATCACACTTTATTTGTCCTTTCACCCACTGCTCGTCATTTGGATTGTGTTGAGTTTTTGATGATTCTGAATAGAGATGCTGTAAACCTTTACATATAGGCTTTTGTGTGAATATTAGTGCTCATTTGTCTAGGTAAGATAAATACCCAAGGTTGGATTGCTGAATCATATGAAAAGTGTATGTTTAACTTTAATATGACAAAGTTTTTCCAGAATCCCAACGGTGTTTTCACTGTTCCACATCCTGACCAGCATTTGGTATTGTATTTTTGTTTTCTTTGTATGGCATTCATGTAAGTATGTGATGGTATCTCAACATAGTTTTAATGCATTTTCCTAAGGACTAATGTTGAACATCTTTTCTTGGGCTTATTTGCCATCCTTATATCCCCCTGGGTCAAGTGTCACAGGTTTTTGTCCATTTTTAAACATTTAATTTTTATTTTATTGTTATTTGTTTGTTACTGTTGCATGTTAGGAATTCTTAATATTTTTGTATACAATTCCTTCGTTGATATGTGATTTGCAAATATTTTCTCCCAGCTTGTACCTTGTTTTTTCTTAACAGTATCACTCACAGAGCAAAAGTTTTATTTTATTTATTTACCTTTAATTTTGATCACCTGGGAGAGATTTAAATTACACAGATTCTGGCTTCCATTCCACTTTGACCTACTAAATCATAATATCTAGATATGATACCCAAGAATATTTATTAAAAAATAAAATTTCCATGTAATTTTCAACCTGGCTTACTGTGGTTTATTATATAGAGTAAGGTTAAGAAATAATATGCCAAGAGATATTTTTCTACAGCCCATTGACTATCTTATCGACTATCACAGATTTAACAACCAACTCTCTGCATGTAACTCTGAAATATTTATCATTTTTTATCTCCCTAAACCAAGTATATACTGGATATGTAGTTCCAACTACAGTCTATTCATTTTGACACAACTAATTCAGTGTTCAATAATCTGAACTCATTGTTAACTTCCAAAGTGCTGCCTCTTCTTCAATCCTTATTTTTATTAATTTCTCAACAACTGCTATTATGGAAAATGAAGAAAAAAATAAAATAAAGAGAAAAAGAGAGATGAAAGAAAAGAATGAAAGAGAGAATAAGAGATAGAAAGAAGGGAGGCAGGAAGGAAGAACAGAAAGGACAAAAGGAGGCAAGGGAAAATAGGAAAGGGGAGAAAAGAAAAATATAATTCAGAGCTTTCTTTGATTCTTTCTTATGATTTTTCCTTGTATAGTTGTTGTGGGTTGCCAATGAGGGGCTAAAATCAGGACATAAAATAAATGGCTTGATCATTTCTTTGTTGATTAAATCAGCATGAATCAGATGGGTAATAAAAAATCTAAGTATTCTATTTATAAAACAAGGGTATGCTGAGTAAGGGGAACATGGGATTCACTCATTCACTTATTCACTCATTGATTTTTTAAAAAATTTTAGCTCCATGAAATTGCATTTTATAATAGCAGAAACATGTTATTTACTATTTATCTGGTACTGTACTAAATACTTTTCATACATTAACTGATACAGCATTTATGATAATCCTGTAATATATCAGTGTTGCTATATTTATTTTTCAGATAAGTAAGCTTAGACACAAATAAGCAACTTCTCCAAATCACATTATTGTTACTAGAAAACTCAAAATTAGATCCAGTGTTGTGTTTACCTCCAAGGGAGCACATTTAACTACACTTTTTTGCCTTTGTTATGATTTCCTTTGTATTTAGAGAAAAGGTACACCTCTGCTTTTTATACTCTGAAACTTCAAGGAAGGCTCCGCAGGTAATTTAGAAATGAGGAAACACACAGTGCCCTGTAACACTAATATGTTAAGGATTAGAGAAAAGATGTGAAGAGAAAATCGCTTGAACAGTTTGCTATGTCAGCAGGAGAGGATAGTAACCAGACTAAATTCAAGGAGACATGTACATTTTAAACTACGTTGATCAGAAATGTAACATGACAACCATGGAAGCACTGAACAACATGAAAAGGAGCATCTTTTGTAATTCTCCTACCATCACATAGGATGAATAATAAACACTGACTAAACAAAATAGGAGAAATTCAAAGGAAAATGCCATAGCAAGATACAATCTACAAGAATCACTGGCAAATCATTGCAATGCTTGTCATTTTTCCAGCCAATGACCTGGCTAAATGCCTATATGTATTACTATTTAATGGCATCAAATTGAAACACTTTCAATTTATATAAGCATTTTATAATATAAAACTCTAAAAAAAGGCATATAAGTATCATTGGAGTCTTAAAATGTGAATTTTCACATGGAAAAATGAAAACTTTATATTGACAATTTGGACAAAAATGTGTCGTGCCTCCCAAAATGCTTGAATTTCTCTATTACAGAGTTAACTAAGATTAAATCAATAGGTAAAAAGTAAATGAGAAATGTATTAGTTTCATTGTTTACTTTTTGGTGGGAGGAGATAAGCTGCCTTTGTAAGAAGGCAGTGGAATCAACAGATGAAAAGATACTGATATTAGATAAAGCTTGTATATTTAGAAGTAAAACACTACATGAATAACTGTTTTAAATGATCTACTAAAGTCTCTTGCTTTAGAAATTAAAAGGAGTATTTGCAGATGATGAAGTAAAGAAGGATTAGTCCATGTAGCTACAGTCAAAGAAGTAAAGCAAGAATGAAGTATACAATTAACTTCCTGTGTGTCGTGAAGACAAGAGCTAATAATTATATAGAATCACCTGGAAGCCATTTGAACCCTTTATCTAAAAACTGGAGCAAAATGAGTAGGTACACAAATGTGTAATAATAAAAGAATGGTTGGGCCGGGCGTGGTGGCTCACGCCTGTAATCCTAGCACTCTGGGAGGCCGAGGAGGGCGGATTGTTTGAGCTCAGGAGTTCAAAACCAGCCTGAGCAAGAGCAAGATCCCGTCTCTACTAAAAATAAACACGGACTTGGGGGGGGGGACCAAGGGCAACACACGTAACCTAAACATCTGTACCCCCATAATATGCTGAAATAAAAAAAAAAAGAAATTATCTGGACAACTAAAAATATATAGAAAGAATTAGCCGGGCACGGTGGCACATGCCTGTAGTCCCAGCTACTCGGGAGGCTGAGGCAGAAGAATCGCTTGAGCCCAGGAGTTTGAGGTTGCTGTGAGCTAGGCTAATGCCACGGCACTCGCTCTAGCCAGGGCAACAGAGTGAGACTCTGTAAAAAAAAAAAAAAAAAAAAAAAAAGAATGGCTGGCAAATTTAACCAGAAATGAGTGTAAACAAGTCAAAAATATAATACTTTGAAAAGTGAAACTATATTGGAAAAGTTCAAAATTATATGGATAAATTCTTTTCTATAATTTTATCTATGAAACATAACCATACAGTAAAAGTATACAGAGTATGTATTTTTAAGGTAATGCATTAAAAATTCATCAAATTAGAATAAAACCCAGGTTGGCCAAACATTATAACAGAATTGAATTGTCCCCCCCCCACTTCTTTTTATTTACAACAAAGAATACATCATAATTAAATCTCCAAGATAGAACCTTCCAATAGAATGCAGTTAGAAGTAGAGTGTGAGAGTAAATTCTGATTCTACTACTGGTTAGCTCTGAAAACTGGTTATTTAATTCTTATTTTACTCAAGTAAAAAAACGTTCAATTGGTAATAGTACCTCCTTAACATATTTTGGGGGAATACTGAATGAGATAATATAACTGAAAAATATTTTTAAAGTGTCTAGCATATAATTAGTTTGAATAAATTATAGCATTTTTTATATATTCTGTATACATACTTATTTACTAATAAGACTTACCTCAGGTTGACCAATCATACATTAATATAAAATTCATGGTAGCCTATATAGGTTATAAACAAACATACTTCTGGTGGTATTTGTCTGAGCTTCATTAACCCTAAATAAAAAGTGCTCAAACTCACTAAAACTCCAGCTTCTGTCTCTCTACCCTCACACATCCCAGTGTTCCCAATGATAAATAAAATGAATTTCATAATAACCATTTAGTTTCTTTTTTTCTTTTTATTCTCTTCCAGTAACAGTGTTAGAATAATAATAACCATTTAGAAGCCAATAAATATTGCTTACAAAGCCAACCAGAGACAGCAAGCACTTGGTGTCAAGAAAATCACCTTTCATCACAAGAATGGAAAAACAAGCACCATATGTGCTCGCCATCAAATTGGTACTAACTGATCAACACTAAGATGCTCACATGGTAATAATATTCATTGGGTGCTGGTCAGGTGGGAGGGTGAGGGGAGTAAACTCACAACTAATGGAGGTGGAGCACACTGTATGGCGGAAGGGCAAGCTTGTAGCCCTGGCTTGGGCGAGGCAAATGCATTACATGTAACCAAAATGTTTGTAACCCCATAATATCCTGAAATAAAAAAAAAAAAAAGAAGGAAAGAAAATCACCTTCATGGGTGGATTTCCACTTGCAGAGACAGAACAGAAGCATGAAGCAGACAAAGACAAGAATAAAAACTATTTTAATTCTCTGAAGTGTGGGTGAAGAGCCCTCAAATCCAGGTTGGCTTTGTCAACAATCATTGGCATTGGCCTGTAAATCATAAATTATGCAAGCAAGGAATATATCTGTGCTCTGAATGGCCCTTTCACTCCTTACAGGGCACTTGGAAGATAATGCGAAACGGTGAACTTTAGAGGAAACATTTAGCACATCAGGCATGATTTGCATGAGTCACCATTAGCAAGATGGTAGAAATATTAGTTATGCAAAGCTAATTAGACAAAAAGAAACATAAGTTGGCCAAGAATATAAATGACCTTCAGATTCAGCAAATTACATACCAGTCCATTCCATTTATTATTCCTATGGATAATGCTTCACATTATTCCTTGGTATTAGATAGTATTATATTCAAAATACTTATATGTAATCATGTCCTACTATACTGAATTTTGAGAGCATATGTAGCATCTCCTGCAGCAAGTAGTTGTTGTAATAATAATAGCTACCACCTGAGTTGAAAGCAACCTACTTACCACGTGCCAACTATTACCTTGGTGAATTCTGGTAAAATTATAAATATTCCCATTTTGCAGTACAGAAAACTGTGGTTCAAAAAAGTTAGTGACTGGCTAATCTTTGCATGTGTGTAGTAGTTACTGCTGCCCCCTAAAACACAAGTATGTTATAAATGCTGAAACACATATGGCTTATCGTTGTCAGAGAAAAAAGGTGTTTGTTTGTTATAATAGTTTTGTTTTCCTTTGTATGATTTCTGAAAAAATAAATAAGTCAAGATAATAATACATAATAATTAAAAATATTTTAGAAAAACAATGACAAAATCATACTCAATTCCCCTCATGGATGTTTAATGTATCCAAAACATATTTGAGTTTGTATAGATTTAAAAATGTGCCATATCTCTGCTTCATGTTTATTTTCTCCTTATGCTTAAATCCATTTTTATAATTTAGCTTAAAATCCATTTTTAAAAAGTACAAGCACTTTGGTGAAGATGTGAAAAAATGGGAACCCAAGCACACAGTTGGTGGGTATGTAAATTAGTATAGCAAGTATGGAGGTTCCTCAAAAAATTAAAAATAGGACTACCATAATCCAGCAATTCCATTTTGGGGTATAAATCCAAAGGAAATGAAATCAGTACATCATAGGGATATCTGCACTCCCATGTTCATTCAGCATTGTTCACAATAACTGAGATATGGAATCACCTGATTTCTCATCAATAGATGGATGGATAAATAAAATTTGGTATTATATACACAATATCCTATTCAGCCTTTAAAAACCTTGTGGGTTAATTGTTCAAGAGTAGTACCCACAGACTGTGTTAATGGGCAATTGGTTACTTTTGGTAGGTATTCATCTTACTACCAAAC
>NW_012147853.1:404117-405009 GCF_000956105.1 Propithecus coquereli
ATCAAATTGAAACACTTTCAATTTATATAAGCATTTTATAATATAAAACTCTAAAAAAAGGCATATAAGTATCATTGGAGATGTCTTAAAATGTGAATTTTCACATGGAAAAATGAAAACTTTATATTGACAATTTGGACAAAAATGTGTCGTGCCTCCCAAAATGCTTGAATTTCTCTATTACAGAGTTAACTAAGATTAAATCAATAGGTAAAAAGTAAATGAGAAATGTATTAGTTTCATTGTTTACTTTTTGGTGGGAGGAGATAAGCTGCCTTTGTAAGAAGGCAGTGGAATCAACAGATGAAAAGATACTGATATTAGATAAAGCTTGTATATTTAGAAGTAAAACACTACATTAATAACTGTTTTAAATGATCTACTAAAGTCTCTTGCTTTAGAAATTAAAAGGAGTATTTGCAGATGATGAAGTAAAGAAGGATTAGTCCATGTAGCTACAGTCAAAGAAGTAAAGCAAGAATGAAGTATACAATTAACTTCCTGTGTGTCGTGAAGACAAGAGCTAATAATTATATAGAATCACCTGGAAGCCATTTGAACCCTTTATCTAAAAACTGGAGCAAAATGAGTAGGTACACAAATGTGTAATAATAAAAGAATGGTTGGGCCGGGCGTGGTGGCTCACGCCTGTAATCCTAGCACTCTGGGAGGCCGAGGAGGGCGGATTGTTTGAGCTCAGGAGTTCAAAACCAGCCTGAGCAAGAGCAAGATCCCGTCTCTACTAAAAATAAACACGGACTTGGGGGGGGGGACCAAGGGCAACACACGTAACCTAAACATCTGTACCCCCATAATATGCTGAAATAAAAAAAAAAAAGAAATTATCTGGACAACTAAAAATATATAGAAAGAATTAGCCGGGCACGGTGGC
>NW_012147853.1:405481-406580 GCF_000956105.1 Propithecus coquereli
AAAACTATTAATAATTATTGATGGTTAAAGCAATCATAAATTATACACACAAATATACACACAATATTTTCATTATATGTTATACTCTTTTTAGAACAAAATTAATGATTTAGTTCCACATATGTACTTCAATAGGATGCAGTACATTTCTACTTCATGTAAATCCATAAGCCTTGGGCATTGAAAATATCCCCCACTTTGCATTGTTATTAAAAATACCCTGATTTGATTAATTCACATTTTATGCCTGCATGTCTGTATTATTACGGGTATATACCCATAATATATTATATTACATACCCATAATATATTATATGCCCATAATAATTAAAAATTAAAAATTAAAAAAAATAGCTTCATAGAAAGTTCTTGTACACAAAACACATTTAACCTGTACCTGATTATTTCACTGGAAAATTTCTATATGTGTAATTTTTTTTTCTTTCTTTTTGTTTTTTTATTTCAGCATATTATGGGGGTATAGATGATTAGGTTATGTATGATGCCCTTGCTCCCACCCCCCAAGTCCGAGCTTCAAGTGTGTCCATTTATATGTGTAATTAAATGAACAAAGTCTTTAATTTAAATCTTTTAAATAAATCTATTCGAATCTTTGCCAACACTAGAAATAATTGTTTAATAAATGTTTTGCAATTTGAAATGATTCTCAACAGTTAAAACAACTTGAGCCTTGCATTTACAAGATTATAATTTCCAATATTACACAATTGAATTGTAAGCCTAAGTCAAAACCAGATCTTTGGTGTTTACTTGAAATTTTTGATAAATAGTAACACCTGGGTATTCATTTCAAATACTACAAAAATAACAATGAGTATTTTTTAATTTTAGTCACACGAGGAATATTTGGATCAATATGCTATGCTAGTAGCCCTAGGTATATCCCTGCCTCTGTGATTGTCCCATGCTGTGCTTTCCAATATTATAGACATTTAGCTATTTAAATTTAATTATTAAGTCAAGACATGAAAATATAATTCCTCAATTACACAGGCCACATTTCAAGGGCCGAAGAGACTCATTTGTCTCATGACCACTGTATGAATGCACATCTAGAATATTTCCATCATTGAAGAAA
>NW_012147853.1:420951-454958 GCF_000956105.1 Propithecus coquereli
AAAAGGTGTTTGTTTGTTATAATAGTTTTGTTTTCCTTTGTATGATTTCTGAAAAAATAAATAAGTCAAGATAATAATACATAATAATTAAAAATATTTTAGAAAAACAATGACAAAATCATACTCAATTCCCCTCATGGATGTTTAATGTATCCAAAACATATTTGAGTTTGTATAGATTTAAAAATGTGCCATATCTCTGCTTCATGTTTATTTTCTCCTTATGCTTAAATCCATTTTTATAATTTAGCTTAAAATCCATTTTTAAAAAGTACAAGCACTTTGGTGAAGATGTGAAAAAATGGGAACCCAAGCACACAGTTGGTGGGTATGTAAATTAGTATAGCAAGTATGGAGGTTCCTCAAAAAATTAAAAATAGGACTACCATAATCCAGCAATTCCATTTTGGGGTATAAATCCAAAGGAAATGAAATCAGTACATCATAGGGATATCTGCACTCCCATGTTCATTCAGCATTGTTCACAATAACTGAGATATGGAATCACCTGATTTCTCATCAATAGATGGATGGATAAATAAAATTTGGTATTATATACACAATATCCTATTCAGCCTTTAAAAACCTTGTGGGTTAATTGTTCAAGAGTAGTACCCACAGACTGTGTTAATGGGCAATTGGTTACTTTTGGTAGGTATTCATCTTACTACCAAACCAGGAAACTCAAATCAAGAAACAAAATGTTCCTTTGTAGATCATAAAAGAGAATACATAGTAAAAAAAAAAAAAAAAAATCAACACTATTTTTTATCTATTAATAGTAATGAACCAATTTAAAAATCTATTTAGAAATGGCATACAAACATAATGGTTAGGAATAAATTTAACAAAAGTAAAACTTTTACACCAAAAACTATTGAGCAATTTTCTGAAATAAATTAAAGAACTAAAGAAAGAAAGAAATATATCAAGTTCATGAATTACCAAATTTAATATGAAGATGGCAATTGGTCTAAAGATCTGAATTGATCTGAAGATTCAATATAATCCCAATTATAATCTGAACAAGGATTTTTTTTAAAAGAAAATGATACGTTAATTCTAAAATTTATATGGAAATACAAAAGATCTGAAATAGACAACAAAGAAACAAAACAGTTTGAAACAAACAAACAAAAAAGTTGGAAGATACATATGGCTAATTGTTTTTATGATAATGGAGCTAAGGTAAAGTAAGTCTTTTCAATAAATGGTGCTGCAAATGTATGGAGTAGGCCACAAGGAGTAATTTTGGTATCTATTCACACCATATGCAAACATTGAGTCAAAATGTCCCAGTGAGGTAAAGATAAAAGCTAAATGTTTTTAGTTTCTAAATGATAACCTAGGGTTAGGCAGAGAATTTTAAAAGAGGACACAAAATACATTAAACATTAAAGAGTAAATTGAATTTATATATATATACATTTTTCCTACGACTATGTTTGTATAAGCCTACAATTCCCATGTTCCTTTCAGGTCTATGGAAAGCCAGAGAGTTACTCATCCTAGTCTAATCATAAAAAGACAACATTAAAATTGAAAACTAAAGTTGGAATGAAAGGATTTATCACCAGAATATGTAAATAATCCCATAAATCAATAATAAGCATTCACGCAGCTCATTTAAAAATGGGCAATGTACCTGGAAAGACGTTATAAGAGATATATACACGTAGGTAGCCTTTAAGCACATGAATAGGTGCTCAATGGCATTAGTCATCAGGAAAATGCTAACTAAACCCACAGTGAGATACCTATACACTGTTACAACTGCTGTACTTTATAATATTAATAACACTAAATTTTGGTGTGGATGTGAAATAACAGTAGTCTCAAAATTGACGGTGGGAATATAAAATGCTACAACCACTTTGAAAACTGTTATTCAGTGTCTTATAAAGTTAAGTATGCTCTGAGACAAAGCAATTTTACTCCTAAATATAAAACATAAAAAGAAAATATAACTTGCATAAAAAACTTGACAAAATATTAAATAAACATGCATAATAGCCAAACACTCAAAATAATCCAAATGCCCAGTTATTGGAGAATGAGTAATAAATCATAGTATGTTCATCTGATGAAAATTTTTCATCAGTAAGGAGTAAATTATTGATATACACAAAGGCATGGATGAATTTCAAAACTTAAAATCAAATGAAAGAAAGAAATTCAGACACAAAGACTATAAATTTTATGATTCGGTTTATATGAATTTTAATAAAAAGCTTCTCTATGGTATTAGATATGAAAACAGTGTTACTTATTGTTAGGGGAAGGGACGACCAGAAAGAGGAGACAACTTTCTCAGGTGAAAACAATGTGCTATATCTTGATTGTTGTGGCAATAACATGGGTGTATAAACAAAACTTATTGTATACCTAAAACCTATGCATTCCACAGTATATTAATTTTGCCTAATAAAAATATTACCAGCACAGTTGACCCCTGAACAACACTTCTTTGAACTGCACGGATCCATTTATAAATGGATAATTTTCAATTAAAGTTACACTGAGTGTACCTGCCTCTCCTGCCACCTCCCCTTAGTCACTTCCTCCACGACTTCCCATTCTGCCACCCTGAGACAGCGAGACCAACCCCTGCTCTTCCTCCTCCTCCTCGGCTTACTCAATGTGAAGGTGATGTGGAAAAAGACCTTTATAGATGATCTACTTCCACTTAATGAATAGTAAATATATTTTCTCTTCCTTATGATTTTCTTAATAACATTTTCTTTTCTCTAGCTTACTTTCTTGTAAGAATACAGTATATAATATATAATATACAAAATACATATTAATCGACTGTCTATGTTATCATAAGGCTTCCAGTCAACAGTAGGCTATTAATAGTTAAGTTTTTGGAGAGTTACAAGTAATTTGCAGATTATTGACTGCCCAGGAGAATCAACACCCCTAATCTCTACATTGTTGAAGGGTCAAGTATAGCATTTTATTCACTTAAAATATACAAGTGAACTTTCCGCTATTTAGAGTTAATCTTAGAAATAATTAAATTGTAATAGGTCATAACTCAAATAATAATTAAGATAAATAAGCATGAAGGGTCAAGTATAGCATTTTATTCACTTAAAATATACAAGTGAACTTTCCGCTATTTAATCTTAGAAATAATTAAATTGTAATAGGTCATAACTCAAATAATAATTAAGATAAATAAGCATGACATTACTGAAGAGATATAATTAGAGAACAAAAATATTTCCTACCTAAAGCAAAATATACTTCAAGTTGAACAAGGGAATCAAAATATATCCATTAATCTTAATATTTTTGTGGTATATTTTTGTGATACTACTAGTTTGTCACTTTCTGTTTGTTAGTTTATCTTTGTTTGTTTACCAGAAAATAATTCAACTTCCAAAAAGGTGCAGGAACCCAGTTTGAGATTCCAAAGAACATCTTGTTATCTTTTGCAACATTGGTAGTTAATTTGTGCTAGATTTAAGTAAATCCTTTCAAGAATAATGAGTGTTTCTTCTAAAGCTCTATTTGAATGCAATGAAAGCATCCAATTCTGCTTTCAAAATATCTTTTGAGCAGCTTTACTGTAAAAAATTAAGGAACAAATTTGAATAATATTCTGCCAGTATACAGTGCTATAAAGATAAGCTTATGATAATCTTTATATATTTATAGTTATTTATCAGATGTAAATATATGAGATAGATTTAGTCGATTTCATTTTTAACTTTTAAGAATTAAAAAAATAACTTGTAAACACAGAAAATGTAATGTTTCCATATTTTGACAAACTCAGTTTAATTGATTTTTAAATGATTTAAATAAGTCATATAAACACTAGTAAAATTCTAACACAAATGTCTCCATTTAAAATAAAGAAAAAATTCAAATTTTAGCTTTCTTCATAAGTATCTGTTTAATTTTGTACAATTAAAATTCAGTGACTATTTCAATGGATTCTACACTCTGATATACAAGGAACTTTGAATTTTGGCATTTCTTTGCAGAGTACACGCTTGGATGGAATAATTCGATACCCTTACTGGCATTTTCTTCTTGATGTGTGCATTTGTCTAAAGATAATTACATGGCCCTTTGACCATTTCAATTAATCAGATTATAGCTTCCCAATCTAAATCTATATATGCCAAATCAAATAACTGCTTAGAGAGCTATTCATAGCTACCTCTGTTTTTATAATAGTTGATGCAAAGGTAGCACCATGGTTAAGTCAGGATAAATCTATGTACACAGATATTTTTGTTTCTTGTTATTTAGCCCGTAATATATGAGATTATGCAAACTAAGATGTGAATAAAGTGTAATTCCAAAGCTATTAATTCAGATTTCCATTACTTGTCTCTTTAATGTTCTTGTGTTTCAACCAAAAGGTAAATACTAGAAAAATTACTTCTCTGATACAGATTACTCACTACTCAACACACAAAAAAAATCTAAATGCACTCAATTTAATAAATACCATATTCAATGAAAAACAAAAATGAAAATAAACAAAAAGCCCTATAGGTATGCATTGTAATTTTGGAAAATTCGTATAAAAAATAGCAAACTTTTAGTGCCTCAGTATCAAGTATATATAAAAGTTTACAACAAGATAGACGTTGACCCTCAAGCATTAGAGATGCTGAGAGAAAATAAATATGATGAAGCATTGTGTGACTAAAAACTGGTAAACATACAAACAAACAAAACTCGAAGCCTCCTCAGAGTATGATATTATCGTATTGGATTCTCAACTTTCAAAATTTTTATTTCATATTACTTGCTGATTCATAGCAGTCGTCAAATTTAAATTGAATTAAAAATGTTTAAGTTTATCACAATTGTACCAGTAATTCCATTAAAACATAGAGGAATCTGCAGTATAATAACTTTAAAATGTTAGTAGTCAATTAAATCATTAAATTCATCTAGCTCTTTGTTCTGACAATCACCCTCAGGCAATGCAATATTCTACTGATAATCCCTGATCAGAGTTAGTGTATCTTTTAAAAGGAATTGCATTTTTATTTGTATAACTAATACTCTAGATACTGTTACCTTCTTAACATCTTTCTTGAACTCATTACTGCAATTCTGAAGTTCTTGGATGTTCCAAGATACAGTAAAATGGCAATCAGCTTCACATATTCCACATTCATATCAGTCTTATTTGATAAACAACTGGCTTCTCTTGAATACTTTCAACATTAAATCTCTCCTTATCTGGCTTTGTATCTTTATTGCTCAAATAATATGTATTTAAAAATGATTGCAAGCCTCTTCTTCCCACAACCAATGTTAATAGTTTGGTGTACATCTTTTCAGACATCATTGTTTTCTTTTGATTTACATTAATATATGTTAACACAATATATTTTTTCTTACATAAATATGATTTTATTGTATGTATCTTTATGAAGTTCCTGTATGATTATTTTAACAGCAACACAAAACTCTATGCATGGATATAAATGAATTTATTCAACTAAGATATAAATGATAGACACCTAGGTAACTTTTAGGTGTTTTCTCCAGCAACAAAATCTGCAAAGTCTATGTGGGCTTATCTTTGTTCAAACATAAGCAGTTTTATAGGAGGGATTCCTAGAAGTGTTATTTTTGAGAAATGCCTGAATTTGTGCCTGAATTCCTCCAAGAAGAGAAATGCTTTGACTTAGTTTTGATCACCACATCATTGCAGATATTACATGAATAATTAAAATAAACAGTGTAAGAAACAAAATTAAATCATTTCCAGTAATTAACACCGTGGTATATCAGTAATGTTAGTCTTTAGATCTCTCTCTCTCTGTCTCTATCTTCCCACCACTCCCAATAATTATATATATTCCTAACCAGCTATATGAGTTTAGAAGATCATTTTTTATGAAAAATATTGATAGCTCTTATAATATAAAGTAACTTAGCAAATATTAATTAATTCAGTATTATATTGAACCAGATGCTTTAAAAATCCATCAGAATTGTGTCAACCAGAGATCCATTTCAAAGTTACTGGAAGACGTGTAAAAAGGTGAATATAAAATATCCCATACTTTTTAGCAATACATTTTTTTAAAAATTGGTTTTTATCACTGATTTAACTATTATGTGGACTGTATTTTGAATTGGCAAAATGTTATCATTGTGGACCTAACGCTTGGTGACTTTTGAAGAATAAGCATGGCCTGAATGCTGATGATAAGGCTCTAATTTTCTATTAATATCTATATAACACATCTGGCCAATAAGTGACATAAAGCTTTGTAAGAAGTGATTTCGTATAGGGGTTAAGAGTGTGGTCACTGGAACCAATGTTATTTCATTATCTCAATTTGAATCCTATTTCCAATACTAAACTGGATAATGTTGGGCAAGTTAGTTAACCTTTCTGGCTGCTCAGTTCTGTCAAATATGAAATGAGGATAATTCAGTGCAATGTGTGATACATGGAGAGAACTTAATAAAAGCATACAAAACAATAGTGAAAATTTTCTTACAATCGATCACACCCGATTCATACTCTTTCCATGGACATGATGACAGAATGCACTAAAAATGGATTTTTGTATAAATTTCAGAAAAAAACTAACAGGTGATTTGCTCATTTTACCAAGAGTTTTTGAGTAGAGTTGATTAAAACAGGTAATACCTTATAAACCCAAAAAAGATGAAATATATTTCATGTTTTTCCTTCCCCTACTCATCTATATTTGCACTCAATCTCTTCAATTGATAAATGTCTCTTGTAATGGCCTCCCAAAAGATTATGTCCCCATTCCCAGCATCCTATATTCTGCACTTTCATTTCTCATCTGATTCTACCATACTAAGAATAACTTGTTTTAATCTCTTATAGTCTATTAATCAGATTGAAAATCCATTAAGATAGGTAAAAATTTCAGAAGCTTTCTCCCCAGAGGTATACTTTTGAACATACATACAAAGCTCTACATGTAACATTCAGGGAATTATTGATCTTCATTAAGGGATATGAGAGTAAGAGTTACTGCGTTAAACAAATCTATAGATGGTAGTAATTATTAAAAGAATCTTTCTCCTCTCAAAATCATACGTATTCTTTTAATAATATTCTTATTCTATTATTATGGACAAAATAGCATCATAAATGCATGACAAGTGTGAAAACTTTTGAGAGGGGCTAGCTATAATTTAGTGGAAATACTACTGAACTTGAATTAAAGTATTAAAATATTGGCCTTAACCGTCATGGGTACAAGTTTTCTCATCTGCAGATAAAATGATCTCATTAGTCTCTAAGCCATATTTCAACATACTTTTCTATGATACTATTATGATGTTTACAACCCTAACTAGACCTCCAACAAGGCTACTGCAGGTAATTTGTAATTTGTATTGTTCTATGAAAGGTCCACGTGCTAGGAATCAGAGGATTAGGATTCTAGTACAATGTCTATATTTAATATACTGTGTTATTTGGGCAAGTCCTTCACCCTTTCTAGACTTAAACTTACTACTTGGGAGTGCTGTTCTAACAGTTACATGAAAGGTTTTAATGCACTCTGTAAGGGTAAAACCACCATTTAACGATAATAATGTAATGATAGTCCCAATTACATATTGTATTTTGCGTTTCATGCACTCAACTCTGTGTTTTACATACTTTTTTCCTTTTTTATTTGCAGAAATACTTCACGAGATAGTGTGACAATCCCCATTTTACAGAGAGGACTATGAGCAGAAGAGAGATTAAATTGCTTTGCTGATGAACTACAAAAGTGGGAAATTCAGGGCTAATACCAATATCCTTTCATCATTCACTCTAAGACATTATTGATAGCAATCTATAAAGATACATAGAAAACTACGTTCTATTTTTAAAAGTAGAATCAATTCCAATGTTCTTTAAGACATAGTCTCTCTTACAATATTAGTAATTTGAGTCACAATTGGGTAAATGGAATCTAGAGGAAAAATGCTTCTATTCTACAAATTTGAATATATATTTGAAAACTTTCTTAAACTAATTAAAGCTCTTTAAACAAGATGATTTGTGACTTAAACATTGCTCATGGTTTTTTGAATAGCTCATTGGGCAGTTAATTTTTAACTTGCTTCAAAATGATATCTCACAGAGCAGATTTATGAAGCCAACTATTTGTACCATAGCACATGGCAAAATTCTTACTCTTAGCTGGTACAGCAGAAATGGCTAGCTGTCTACAAAGTTACTTAAGTGTCCCTTCATTAGTGGAGAGTTGATGCTGGAAAACAGCTCTCCAGTCTGGGACTACATATCAGACAGAGAAGACCACTGAATGAACACAGTCAATGAATTGTTGCCTGAGCAAAACATAAGCTTCTATTGCATTAAGCCACTGAGCTTTCAGGGTTTGTCACAGCAGAAAACATTACTTATCTAACACATCTGTCCAATTCTTAAAAGCATATTCTAATTTGCAGAAAACTATTCAAAGTGTTTACCAACAAAAATTTTTTCAACTGCACCACTTAGAATAGTACTGTGGCCCACTTTCCAAATTTAAAAGAAAATATGCAAAAATAAATATCATCTATCAATATCTTTTATAAAATTATGATATTTAAGTCCATGCAAGATTGGTAAAAGATAGACCAATAAACTAATAGAACAAAAGAGAAAATACAGAAGTGGACCCACATGTATACAGTCACCAGATTAATGACAGATGTCACATTGCAGTGCATTTGAAAAGAATAGTCTTTTAAATAAATTGCATTGTGAGAAAATACATATGAGGTTATCTTCATGATCTCAAGACAGGCAAAAATTTCTTAGAACACAAAAAATGCTAACTAACAAAGAGAAAAATTGATTAATTTTATTCTCCTATAATTAAGAATTCATTAATGCAGCAAAAACACAAGCCATAAAATTGGAAAAAATAATTAAAATATCTATAAAATATACGTAACAAGAACAACAAAAAGGCAGATAACGCAACAAAAAAATGGGGGATTTGAGCCTGAACTTCACAAAAGAGGATATCTAAATGGATAATAAACATACATAATGGCACTCAATTTGATTAATCATTATAGCAATACAAATTAAAATCATAATAGAATATCTCTACATGCTCACCATAAGATTAAAATAAAGAAGCATGGATATTTAATGACTGGATCTCTTTTATCAGGAAGGTAACACATAGATTGGTACAATCACTCGGGGTAATATTTTGGTAGTATTTACAATACTTAATGTATACATTCCTCAGGAGCCAGAAATTCTACTTCTGGCATATACCATACACAAACGCATAGTTAAGTTCATGAAAAGACAGTTATAAGAATGTTCATAGAATCACTCTTCAAAATATCTCAAACTGTAAACAACTCAAATGTGTATCAATAATAAACTGGTGAATAAAAGGTGGTAGACTCGTAGAAGAGAATACTATTAATATATAGCAATAAAATTAACTATATTTTCTGAATGAACTAAATTGAAATAAAAAACATGAATGAATCCCAAAACATGTTGAGTGAAATAAGCTATTCACAAACAGAACATATTGCATGACTTTATTAATATAAAGTTCAAAAAATAGACACAGGTATTACAGAGTGTTAGAAGTCAAATAGTGGTTACCCCTGGTGCGGTGGTAGGATGAATTGAGACTAGACAGGGCCCAAGTGTGCTCTTGGGTAATGCTTTTTTCCTTTATCTGATGCTAGTGCCAGTGATGTGTTTATTTTATAAAATTTCACTGGGGTATGCTCTTTTATATTCTTCTTAAAAATTAAACTAAATGTATAAATAGATAATCAACCATCCTGGAAAATAAAACCACAGTTTGCCATGATGCTTCTTTGTAGTCTAACGTATATTTATAATCTATAACGTTAGTATTTTAAGAAGGTCAGAAATTTGATAAACCTCTTCTAATACTATTTTTCATTACACACAATCTTATGTTGTTTACTCCACTATGATTTGTTCTTTAAAGTTTCAAAATAATCTTACATAAAGGGATATTTGATAATCATAGAAAATAGCCTCAAATATGTGAAAAGTAATATATCCAGAAATAAAAATGACATAAAAGATAAAAGAATACAGAAAATATGTATACCTTGTCAATATGACATTATCTGAATTATTGAAGATGAAGGAGTTTTTAATGGTATTTATTTAGTTTTACCTTTTCACTTTCAAACCTTACCACCAGACTAATGGGAGGCTGTGATATTTTATTACAAATGTAAAGTGCTGTATTGAATATATGTTTGTTTTTATTATTCTTAAAATGAATACCCAAAATCATGTATACAATTCACTTTGAAGCAAGAGTGCTCTTCATAATTCATGTATTATTAATACATTTACCATAGACTTCCTCTAGTCTGGCAGAACTCCTCTATTGGATGAGAAATTACACTGGAAATATATATATATATACACGTATATATATGTATATGTGTGTGTGTGTGTGTATATATATATATATATATATATATATAAGCAGCAGCATAGCACTAGCCATGTGTCCGATTCCCTAAGCTCACCTAATAGAAATTATATGGTCATATCACCTGTGACTATTTAAGACATAGGACTGGTCATTTTTCCATTGGTCATGTTTCCTTTTATTACAGAGAAACAGCCTATCTTACTTAATAATAGAGAAAAAACCATATTGCATGAGACTGTTATCAATAAAATTAAGCATTCCTTTTTAAAATAATTTGTTTTCACTAAATGTGAGTGTCTGTAGGCCTGAAAAACTCCTCAGAGTACGTTTTTATTTAGCAGAGTTTAATAGCTAGGCTTAACCATACCACAGTGATAGACACTTCAAAATATCACTCTTTCCTGTCTATCTCCACTCTGCTCTTGAGCTCTTCTTGCAAATTTTTAATTTTAATATATATTTTTAAATTCTAAATTTTCCAATTGGTTCTTTTTAAAATTTCACATATTTGGCTGCCAAGGCCTTCTATCTTTCCATTTGTTTCAACAGTTTTTTCCATTTCTTCCTGAAGCATAATTATTGCTTTAAAATTATGGTCTAATAATTTCAACATCTAGTTGTTCTAAGCTTTGACACCTGTTGATTGTCTTTTCCCTTGAGAATTTTTCAGATTTCCCTAATTCTTTGTAGTTTGCGTTAGCTAGGATATGACGGACGTAGCCCACCAATGCTCCCCGTACTAGGGGCAATTTCTTTAACCAACAGATTACAACAGAATTAATGTATGCCCTCTTTAAAGTGAGATTACAACAACACCCAGTCAATTCTATGTTGGACACTCCCTTTCCCTTGACTCTTTCACTCTGGGGAATACATCTGCCATGTCATGAGCAACTCTATAGTACCTGGAGCTTTCTGCAAATAGCCTTGTGAATGAGCATGGGAGTGGATCTTCTATCTTTCCCAAATCAGTCCTTCAGATTAATTGCAATCCTAGCTGATAGATTCATGGTAATCACGTGAGAGATTCTGCATTCTTTCTATGCTGGCTCCCTTTCCACTCCTTAAATTAGAAAGAGAATGCTAAATCTGGAGCTCTTCATGTCTGTACCCAGGGCACAGCTCTGAGCTTCATGCTGCCTTTGAGTTAAAGCCAGAAGATGGGGCCAGTAGAGAGAATACCAAGAAACTCATCATCAGATCATTTGTACTTTAAGCACTGGTTTCTTACCCAATCTGTCCACTGACACTATTACTTTTCAGAATACTCAAATAGTTATTCCATACATTTTGTTCATATTTTAGTTGACATTATTGATAACAACAGGGTGGCGTATGCTTATTCCAGCTTTACTGGACATGGATATAACATTTTGTTTGTTTTGTTTGGTTCATTTGTTTGATTGATACATTATTTCTAGTAATGGAGTGATAGCTTTAATAATAAGACTAATGAAATAAAACAGAAGCAATCCTACTTACTTATTTTTATATTTATTTGCAGAAAAAGTATAAGTATTACAAGCAGTAACTAACTCCCAAACTGTAATATACTTGAATTCTTAATAAACTATTAATGGCAGCTCACACCTGTAATCCTAGCACTCTGGAGGCTGAGGTGGGATGATTGCTTAAGCTCAGGAGTTTGAGACCAATCTGAACAACAGTGAGACCCCCATCTCTACTAAAAATAGAAAAATTAGCCAGGCGTCGTGGCACACACCTGTAGTCCCAGATACTCGGGAGGCTGAGGCAGGAGGATCACTTGAGCCCAGGAGTTTGAGGTTGCAGTGAGCTACGATGATGCCATTGTCCTCTACCCTGGGTGCCAGAGTAAGACTCTGTCTCAAAAAAAAAAAAAAAAATTAACATTCCTATTTACTCAAGATAATAAAGTGGTTCTTTCTTCCTCTCTAGGTTATGAGATAAAGCATAATGTGTGTACAATCATCAGATATCTCATAGATATCCAAGAGATTTTTCCTAGCAAACTTCAATAAATTGTTAACACTCTTGTAAAGTAACTACAGTAGGCCGAAAGGAAGTACTTCAAAATATCACTTAATAAGTCATTTTTCATACTGTATAGGTGCTGTTAACTCAGGATTTTCAGGATATTCTGACAAAATGATCCTTAATATTGATTTAACAATTTCCATATGGCAATCTTTTTGCATATGTAGCTCAGATATCAACGCTAGTCCTCTAGTGGCTGGCACTACTGAATTAGTTTATGTTTTGCCTGGCAAAAATGTAAATGCCAAATTTGGCATTTACAAAACATTTCAAAATGCATCTATTTTCTCAAAAATGTTTTATTTCTGTTGTTTTTACTGTATGTTTGTGTACATGTGTGTGTTGTGTTTGACTCTACAGAAAATTTCATAGAAGAGTGAGAGGTGGGGTGTTTACTTTTAACATTTCACATTTCCATTTGCCCCTCCACGGACTGGGATAATGGGGATTTGGGGAGGTGATACTGTGTGCATCTCCTTTGCCACATATCACTTGGGATTTTGTGCGGGGTTTTTCCCCTTCTTCCTTCTCTCTCTCCTATATTTCTCAATTGGAACTTTAATATTCTTGCCTGTTGAAAATGTTTGAATAGTTCACATTGTTAAAAAGAAATCTTTAAACAAAATAAATTTAACAGAGTTTATTTGGGCATTAAAAGACTCAGGATCAAGCAGTACTTGAAATTGGATCAACAGCTCCATTATAGAAGCATGAGCAGGAGGCTTGTATAGGCTGAACATGGAAGCAAAGCAAAGAAATCATTTGATTGTCTACAGTTAGGTGTTTGCCTTATTTGGGTATGATTCAGAGAAAAGTCTCTAGTGCTGTGGTCCCCAATCCCAGGTCGTGGCCTGGTACTGGTCAGTGGCCTGTTAGGAACCAGAACGCAGAGCAGGAGGTGAGCAGTAAGCCAGCTGGTGGAGCTTCATCTGTATTTACAGCCACTCCCCATCGCTCACATCCCTGCCAAAGCTCTGCCTCCTGTCAGATCAGTGGAGGCATCAGATTCTCAAGGGAGGTCTAATCTACTGTAAACTGCGCATGTGAGGGGTCTAGGTTATGTGCTCCTTATGAGAATCGGATGCCTGATGATCTGAGGTGGAGCTGAGGCGTTGATGCTAGTGCTGGGGAGCAGCTGCAAGTGTAATGAATGTAACGCGCTTGAATCATCCTGAAACATGGCCCCCCTTGGCCTGTGGCAAAATTGTCTTCCATGAAACCAGTCCCTGGTGCCAAAAAGGCTGGGGACAACTGCTCTAGTGAGAGGTTAGTTGGCTGTTTCTGATTAATTAAGCTTAAGTTATGTTTTACTGGTTACTCTGGGTTTCAGTTTTCTTGCACAGAAACCCACAGCATTGAGCCATCTCAGCCTAATGGTTTCCAAATTAAATTTACTTAATATCAGTAATCTATTTATTTCCCCCAAATACAGGGTTTCCCAAAGAACAATTTAAGTGTAAAAATCTTTGCCATTCTATTACATATATTACATATATATTTTTTCTTGACAAACATTAAATTTACTTAAGCCTTTGATTTATTTTCTGTATATATTAGTTCTGACTTATAATGGGACATTCTAGATAACAATATTATTTGGTATAGTGCAAAAATACCTTAAGGGTTATATTATCAACTATGACACATGCTCCTTTCCATACTCTCTCACTCTCTCTCTCTCTCTCTTTTTCCTTCCTTTGGATGAATAGACATCATTTTTGCCAATGGTTCCATGCAATCAACAATAACAAGGAGTCAGTGTTAAGTATTTTAAAAAACAATATAAATGTATTTATTACACTGAATTATACACTTAAAAATGATAAAGATGGTAAATTGTATATGTATATTTTTACCTAAATAATTTTTTTTAAATTAAGGGTTGAAATGACATTTTATATTAAGTTTTTAAAATATTTTCCATAGTGTTGTCCTAACATAGGCATATGTGCATACACACATACAGTACAAATACATGCAGCCTCCCAATTCAGTTTATTTGTAAATTAAAAATAACCACGTTTAAAGAGTCCTGCACTGACTTACCTTAGAAATCATCTTAGGTCACTCTGGAAGCATAAGAAACTCTGACACTCTGGGTGATCTTAAAGTATGTCTGCACTTAAGATTGATTGCTCTATCTATAGAACAGATCTCTCAGTCACTCAGAAATGTCTCTGTTAGAGTATACAGTCTGAATTCTAAGCGGTATTTGCCATTATTTATAATTTGAAGAATGGATAGCTCATAGTATCTATAATCTTGGTAGTTCTAAGAATGATACTATAGTCCACACAGTAATACTTAATGAGCATTGGCTGAAAGCCCTGTAAGTACAATGTGCCCTTTCCATTGCTATGAATAACTCCCAAGAAAATGACACTATTTCACATTTGAATCAGCTGTAGTTCTCACTGAATGCTTTACTGAAACCATTCAAGTGTATTATTTATATGTAGGCAGACAACTACAGGTTGCTTAAGAAGAATGTGTCAAGATCATTAATTTAAAAAGCAGATAGATTTTTTTATTCTTTTGGTAGTTTTAATAACCAAAGTCTCTATATAAAAATATTCATCACTTATTATGCAGCTTAGGTAAGTCCTGATCTCTTTTAAGTGAAAAGAAACACAAGGAACATTAGAAACAAGCCCATGGTCAGAAGGTCAATCCCTTTTCTTATTCTCAGTGTCATTTTCTGTTCATATTATCTCACAGCACCAGATCTTTTTGCAACCTTATCAACAAAAGCAAGTATAGGATGTTGACACAGAGACTTCTTTCTGCCTGGAGTATTCCTCAGTAGGAAATTGAGCATTTCAGCTAACATGTGAAATTGTTCATAATGCTAGGTAAAAAGTTTTCTACTCACTTGTAAGGGTCATTTCACCTCTATCAAGCACCTGGCTCTCTAAAGTAACTGATGAAATAAAATTAGATGATGTCATAGGTTTCTGTATATATGGGTCAGGTAGAAATCAATACAGTATATATTAAAAACTTACAGTAGGCAAGATGAGATGCTATTAATAAATATGAAAGGAAAAAAGTACACTGGATCACAAAAGTGAGAGAGCATTTCTCTAAGAGTGTTACTGGAACAGATTAACTAGAATTCTGTTTTGCATTATGCCTAATAAACTAAAATGTACCAGAATACATATATATGTATATAAACCATAAATATAACCTAAAATGCAGAATGTCATATAATTACTGTGTGTTTATAATAGAGATTAATTCCCAAACCTTTGATATTTATTCCTACAAATTTAAAACGTAGCAGCCACTTATACTAAGACCTCATCCATAGTGGTTTAAAATCATATCATCTAACCTGTCACCTTACTTATTCAACAGTCACATTTCATAAGTAGGGTGACTATATAATTGGTCATCAATTGTGTACAATTTTAAGAGTAAAAAAAGAATATTAATAATTACATTAGGATAACAGGTATAAACAGGAACCATCCTGAGAGTGGGACATATGGTTATTCCAATGAATCAAGTCTATCTTGGGCTAACAAGCAAAATGGTTAAAACACTGGCAATAGCTTCAAAAAAATCAAGGACAATCCATCAAACTGTATAACCTAAATTTCAATGATTATCGAAAATAATTTGAACATATTTAAATATTTAATGTTTTTAAAAGATTTGATACCCACTTGTAAAGAGAGTCTGTAAATAACAAAAGGACCTTAGAAATCTAGATTATTCCTTAAATCTCATGCAAATTAAGCTTCCCATTGTCTTTTTTGAAAAAATGAGGAAGACACAGAGGCCATCACATAATCACTAAATTACAAAGAACAGATGTGAAGCATTTAAGGGTAAATGCATGCTGGCAAAGAAAAAAAACATAATAAAACAGCATGCACAGAACCAACCAGATTGGCTTTTAAATGACTCATACATGTGTGATTACTAAAGACAGCAACAAAAATAAAACTGTTCACTTGACTAGGGCTAATCCACTTCAGTTACTTTAAATTAACTGCTAATCATGCCTTTTTCTTGTGTTATGCATTCCTTTTTGACAGCCAAATTGAAATGTGCCTTTTCTGAATTTCTAAGAACAAAGACAACTACTGACTTTCCTGTATGAGATCATTATTGGTTTTGCAACCAATTGTTCTTCAGGATAAAAGTACTTTTTTAATTGTAAAATGTCTATTCCAAATCACTTCTGCAGTTCAGACTAATAATTAATGTTATACTTACAAACTGCTTCTTATGTTATGTTATTACCCTTTTATATTTTGAAATAAAGCAGCAATCATATGTTTAAAGTATGTTAGAAGTACAACTTTAAGCTAGAGTCACTGACCAAGCCAAATCTCTTTTCCCTCCTTATCTTCCATACCCACCCCTATTCTAGTTCACACAATTCTTTACATATAATTCATCCAACTGACTCATCCTGGAGTAGCCTAGCTATTACTTCTCACATGAAAAATGGGTCTTGGCCCCCAATTATGTTATTTCTTCTTAAAAATAAAAACATGTCCTGACAAATGGCTTGGAAATTTGAGATTGCTTCTATATTTGAGTGTGCGCCACCAGACAAAAACTAGTATCTCAATTATTTCAATTATGAGAATGAAGACAGGGCTGATCTTTTCATGAATTTCTACCCTTTTGTTACATCATGGTTTTAAATTTTACATTATAATAGAGCCAAACATAACTTTGTAAAAATAATTTGGAGGAGAATAATTTTTTAATATAGGACAGAGAATGGAAAGTATGGATTGAAAGAATGAGAAATTAAATTCAGAGAAGTCTATTATAGGGAAACTGCTATAGTTCCATGATTCTCAAATGCAGTCCCATACCAGCACTGTCAGCATCACCTGACAGTTTGTTAGAAATAAAATTCTTGGACCTAGCCCAGATCTATTGAATAAGAAACTGGCGAAGGTGCCCTGCAAAGCTTTCAATAGCCATCCAGGTGATTCTGAAGGATACTAAAAATTTAACAACCACTGCTATAGACATGTAGTTTCTAATCCAAACACATGGGAAAAAAAATTTAAATCACTTACTGGACACTATGTTTTAATTTTTTCAGGGGATATGTAGGTAAAAGTGGAAAAAATGAGAAAATAAATTAGTGTTTACATTAAAAATTTTCAAAATCTAGAGTAATTTCTCTGAATAGAAAGTTGCATTGTTCAGCTTCAAAAAGATTCAGGCAAGTGGGCAAGAAAAAGAGCAGTTTAGTCTTTTGGAAGAAAGGATGTTAGATAATTTGAAATGAAATAAAATTATAATAATTGAGCCTTACTATAATCATCCATCCATACTCTCCTTTGATATTCACAACAAACCTGAGAAATATATAGGACACATATTTATTCTTTTCTGCATTTATAGAGAAGCGCATTGACTTACTCAAGATTACCCAGCTCTTAATTGACCGAGTCCTGAAATCACACCTTTCTCGTTTTAATTCAAGTTGCCTTCCTTGTAGCCCCACCTGCACACTCACCCAAGTGACGGGCACCAGGCCAAGAACTTAGCTTCTGTAACTTCTGCATATGGTGAAATATGGTGAATAATGTCTTTCACCATTTTGTAGAAAGTATTAAATTGTTTTATATATGTGTGTGTGTGTGTGTGTGTGTGTGTGTGTGTGTGTACATATATGAGGGACGTCTGGAGAGTGTCCAGCCATTGTTATTATAATATAACAAGAACATATTACATGGCTGGATACTTTCTAGACAGCCCTTTTATATATGTATTAATATATATTCATATATATAGGTTTTTATAAATACTTAACTGCTCTATAATTACTTAAGAACCAAACAACCTGAGGATATCCTCAACATGATTACACCCAGTTAGTTCAGCAATATTTAGGCATATAAGCTTGTATGTGCAATGTACATTAGGGATACTGGTTAAAATTGTATATATTCCAGAGAATAACAGTGTATAGAATCAGAGTGAAGGGAGGGTTTGCAAATTCTTCATTCAAATTCCAAATTTCTCATGGCAGGGCAAAGTCAAAGTTAAGCCAATATGATAAGGTGTCATTATATTTGCACTCACTTAGCTCTCCTTCTAGAATCTTGACCACTCCCTTCATATCACCAGAGACTCTGATGAAGTTGCCTCTCTGGATACATCATCTCTGTAACATATAGTCTTCTCCAAAGAACTTTTGAATACTAAAGAGGAAATATATTTAAACCAAATTGGGGCATGTTGTGTAAACATACTGATTAATGTGGGTTTTACACTTCTCACAGTGAAACCATGATTATTTTTTATGTAAGCATCTTGCTAGAGTAGCATTCCTAGAATGCACCTTAAAAATACTGATCTATAGTTTCTTCACATCAAAACTGCTTTATTATCACTCCTTTTATAAAGGACACCAGGGGACAGAAAATATGTTAAATAAATGCAAGCTAATGTGATTCACCACCATTGTGTGTATATGTAGCTTTTCTGAGCCTAGTACTGAGCTAGACATTAAGACTCAAAAAATAATAAAAGATGACTGACCTCAAGGAGGTCCAGCAAGAACCGGAGACATAGAGGTAGCAACAACTCTACCAGACAGGTATGTCAAGAGTCAAACAAGTGTTTTGATAATTCTCTAGAAGAAGAAATAACTTCAGGCTGTTAGAGAGGAAAGATCCACCATGTGGGGGTGGGGGGTGGATCTTTAATCATAAATGTAGATAGAAATATCATTTCAGATAGATATTATTCCTTTATCAAAAATACAGGAGTAGGAATGTCTATAATATCTTTGGACATGATGAAGTCAGCTACTTAGCTAGAACAAGGTCTTTATATAGGGAGAAAATATCAATTAGGTATTTCTGTGCTAAAATAAGGACATGATAATTCATTCTGTACAAACATAGACTGAAGTAGGGATATAGACTGAAAATGGCAGCATGTACAAGCAATAACAGTAGTTAAATATAAAAAAATGAGTGATATCACACATATAGCTCATTAAAATACAAAAGGACAGTATCAATAATATCATTAAAAAAAAAAAACAAATGTTCAATGCCTGAGAAATAAGAATTTAAGAATGGAGGATAAAATGAGGCAACCATGTTGATAAGAGATGGGGGGATCTTGTGGTAAAAACAATGAATGACTGGGGATCAATGATGCTGTTGAGAAAGGCAGTCTTGTGCACGTAGCCTTCCTACCCCTAGTTGGATACATAAGAATGAGCCTTGGGTCTGGACACTTCCTTACCAAAAGATGAAGAGTCCTCACAGCCTGTATTAGACTTATCACTTCGTGGGAATATCTTTTCTTTTTCCAAACTCGATGCAAACTCCTTTGCTCTGCTTAAGCACGCACATCATATGGCACCTGGTCAACACCTACTGCTATATTTGTTCTCAATGGTGAGGAGATGGGGTCCTTCATTACTCAGCACAAGAAGTGTGTGTACAGGCGAATGGCCCCATATCAGCTTCTGGGAGAGACTCTATGGCCATGGGGGACTGACACCCTCTACTGAAGGTGATCTTGCTCTGTCTTATCTCTATGTAATTAAACATTGTTCAGCCCAATGTTTGACTGCATTATGTTTTCCTTGGGTGCTTTGATACCAAGATACAGTAAGCAGAAGTGTTCAGACTTCTACTACTGATGATAGGCAACTACAACTGATGATGCTACTTGCTCAACAGATGCCAAGTAGAATTTCTCCCCATGACATACTGAAGAGTCAGAAACTCAATATGAGACAAACCAGTTTTCAAACAGGCATGCAGTTTACCTGAAATTCATAATTAAATAAATGTTATGTGCATATGAAAATATTTTATTCAGTTACTACTCATAAATACAAAAAGGGATTAGATGACTTTAATATTTTCATTTTATTTATCAACTTATTTTTGAGATGCCTGAAAGTGTCCTTTTCACTGAGAAAATAGAGTGATGCCCAGTGGCCAGCACGTGGCATCTAACTGGCATTCCATACATATGAATTTAATTAATAAGAAAAGATGAATAAATGAAGGAATTATGGATCTGACTGATAAAAAATATAGTTGAAGGGGAACTCTATAAAATGATATTCTACATAATCATTTACTATCATGAGCCATATTAAATTTTATATGAAACCTAAACTTCAATTACCAAATAGCTATCTTCTCTCTTCTCATTCATAGATTGTTACACCATTGTTTCAAGTCATCACCACATATATGTATGTCATCTATGATGGAGTTATTCGAAACAGACAAATTACCTATTTTGGTAATTGTGTTTTGTGGTAATGCCAATTCTGACTTTGGCACAGCAAGTGCTAAAAGCTTTTGATTTTCCTCTGTCAAAAAAACATTGAATATATGGCTGCTTTTCTAGAGAGTGTGCCTAAGAGTGCCAAATCTCTTTCAGGAAGAATAAAGACTAGATGGCATAGAAGTGATGTTTAAGTTGATTTTTTTTTTTTTTTTTGAGACAGAGTCTCACTGTGTTGCCTGGGCTAGAGTGCTGTGGCGTCATCCTAGCTCACAGCAACCTCAAACTCCTGGGCTCAATCAATCCTCCTGCCTGAGCCTCCCGAGTAGCTGGGACTACAGGCATGCGCCATCATGCCCAGCTAATTTTTTCTATATATTTTTAGTTGTCCGATTAATTTCTTTCTATTTTTAGTAGAGACGGGGGTCTCGCTCTTGCTCAGGCTGGTCTCGAACTCCTGAGCTCAAACAATCCGCCCGCCTCGGCCTCCCAGAGTGCTAGGATTACAGGCGTGAGCCACTGCCCCCGGCCTAAGTTGATTTTTAAGTGATGTTTTTCTATGATCAAAATTAGCCTAAATTAGTGAAGCCTGGAATATGGGATGTTCTTATTATGAGTTCTGACTTCCTAGGTATAGTTAGGTTTTTATTATTAGTCATTGTTTCCTGTAATTCTGTATTATCTCAAATTTGTCTAAAATTTTAAACTCTGTGTTAAATTTTCTTAACTGTATCATTACAACTTCCAGATCAGAATTTTAACTGTTGTCAAAACCTCAAAAGTCTTTGTTATTTTTTCATCTTTAAATCCAGTGGGGAGAGTGTCTTCTCTATGTCTGCTTTCTGATAAATCAAAGTTATCAGATTTCTCTCCCCAAATTGCCTGCATCTGATAGATTAGAGCACTTGCACTGGGTTCACCTCTACAACCAGAATAAAAAAAGACGAAGGCTCTTTGTTAGCTACTTCCAATCCCCTGTGATGTTCACTCGCTTACTCTGCATAGTGATTTTTCCATCCCACCTAATTAACATTTTTGACTTTAGCATTTGTTCTTGTAAATTACAGAAAATTTAGTGGAATATAGATTTAACAAATATTAGTAAAATAGGATTAGAAACTGAGTTTTTCCAGAGTTCCATATATCAGAGACTTACAAAAATATGTAAGGTTCAAAAATAACATGTTGATAAACAAAATAGTGTTTTAAAAGACCTTAAGTCATTTATCCATAGGGTCTATAAAACAGAGATTCAATGTGACATTTTAGGTCCATATATATCAACTTAAATCACAGCTTTTACAAACACTTATATTCTTCAAAATGTTACTACAGTGATTAATCATAGCAGTGTATATTAGGTACTAACTATATCCTAATACTTGGAAATTTTATCTTTTCTGTCCTTCATCTGCATTTTGGGGTTGAGATTAAATCCAATATTATGTAGAAATTCACAGGCAACCAAAGACCATGTAGGAAATTTGATTTTAATTTTCTATTTTTTGTAAGGGGATCCAGTTTTTAATTCATTTAGGTAATTTATAAGTTATATTATCCACAGGACTTTCATTACTTTAAGCCATGAGACTATAAGAAAACTGGACCTTAAAAGAATTCTTGACCTTGGCTCCTGAGGCTTTGTCACAAGAGCCACTATTTATGGAAGATCATTATTTTGGGCTTCTATTTAGGCTTATCTTTTTGTCCGTAGTTTTTAAAGCAATGATTTCTTTCTGCAAGGGGCAGAAGTGTTTGTTTGGCTTTTGACTTTTAGTATCTGAATCATGTTCTGCTTTAGTTTGCTAGTCTTCCATTTTTAGCTTTGATTACTTGAAGGAGAAGGTATGTAATATTCCCATACAGCCTTGACCTTTTAGTAATTAATATTTTGATCTTATTGACCTATTTCAACTAAAATTTCCTGTAAACCTGAGATTGCAAATTAGATCAAGACTTATAGGTTTTATGCTTGTTCTTCGGGAGGCAACACATCCATTAGTGGATTCTTGAAATAAAATTTGAATTAAAAGTGAAAAACACAGGTCCTATTTGAAAATGAATTAAATATTTCAGATATGTTCTTCATCAAAAATAGTGGTTTTAGTTTTTACTAAGCAGGTCAAAATGCAGTATTAGTGTTACATTTGATGAAATATAATTATTCACTTAGCAAAAGCATTAAAGTAATGTGCTTAACTTTTCATGAATTTATTTTTCCCTATAAAGACTTAGAGGTTATATCAACAAACTTATGGACAAAATTATTGGCTTATGAAATATATTTATACATTCTGCTTTTTATGTTAAAGTGGGAGGTCTTGATTAGGGTAAACCTATAATATTAATGATCATGATAATTAAATACTATATCTGACTATACTAAAAGTCAACACAAAAAATTATAAATTATCTTTGGAGGAGGCTGGCAAGATGGCAGACTAGAAGCAGCTGGTATACACCACTCTCAGGAAGAGTATCAAAAATGTTGAGTAGATATTCACCTTTGCATTGATGGTCTAAGAGAGACCACTGGTAATCAACAGAGAGGTGATGAGAGATTCCCAAAATTAAGGGACCTCCCAAATGAGGGAGTGGGGCAACCTGCTTGGCAGGATCGGAAATACCTGCGGAAGGCACCGGAATGTGGGGAAGGGACAGAAGAGAGAACTCTGGGGCTCCACACTTCCCAGGTGGACATTGAAATCAGAGTTGTGAGAGAGCCTTTCTACCACAGCAGGATGCTGGCCTAACAAAGGAAGCTGATTGGACACTATGTGGTAGCATTGCTCCAGAGAGAAGGCACAGTCGGATCCTGTTGGCTTACAAACCTTGGGCACTGTGGCTGGTGCCATTTTGAGGTCCAGCCCCAGAGCACTGTATCTACCCAGGGATCATATCTATTGCTGCTGCCTCTCCATCACCTCTACTGGGCTGGGGAGGGAGCGGGGAGGATGGAAACTCTTTCTGGGCTCCATTGCTGCTGAGGAACCCGGGCAGAACAGGTGCCCATGAATCCAGTGCCACTGCCACTGCTTGGGCAACCCTGACCAGGCACAGCTGCCACAGGACCCAGATGGAGAAAGCACCTGTGGCTCGGGCAACTGCTGTTGCCATCTGAATGGTACAGCAGCTGTTGCCATTGCCTGGGTATGCTGACACCAGTGGACCTTGGCAGGGCAAATGCTCCCACTACTGCATGACACCTTCCCACCACTGCCAACAGACCTGGGCAGGACGAACACTCAGCCTGCTATGCAGTGACTAACACCACTGCAACTGGACCAGGGTGGGAAAAATGCTAACACCACCCCAAGCCAACCCCCTACAGCTGGTGATGGACCTAAGCAGGGTGAGTGTTCATGCCCTGTGTACCAACCACCTGTGACAGCCACAGGGGAACAGGAAAATGCAGGAGAGCAGCAGTTTTAAAGGCTCACTGTGCACCTGCCCCTGTCCTGCCTGGTCATTCTTCCAGAGTAAAACTCAAGCATGCCATCTAGGGATCTCTCCCTCTCTTCACTGAGAAACAGAGTTCCCAGGAGAGGAGAACAGTTGTACCACAAAACTATCTGTCTTGAACTGATGAAGAGGTTTCATATGAGAAGAAACCAGCATAGGGACTCTGGCAATATGAAAAAACAGGCTGTTCTGACACCCCCAAAGGAACATTATAGTTTTCCAGCAACATAATCCAACCAAAAGGAAATTGTTGAAATGTCAGATATGGAATTCAGAATATGGATGGCAAGTAAGATCAATGGGATTGATGACAGAGTTGAAAACCAATAGAAAGAAACAAACCAACACAAAAAAAAACAATTCAGTGTATGAATGAAAAATTCTATAAAGAGACAGATAATATAAGAAAAATATAACAGAACTTCTAGAAATGAAAGGCTCATTTAGGGAATTTCAAAATATAGCATAAATTTTTAGCAACATACTAGACCAAGCAGAAGAAAGAATTTCATAGCATGAAGACAAGGCTTTCAAATCAACTTAGTCAGTCAAAAATGTAGAAAAAAAGAATCAAGAAGAATTAACAATCTCTCTGAGAAATAAGGGACTATGTAAAGCAAACAAATGTAGGAATTACAGGTATCCCTGAGGGAGAAGAAGAAAAAGGAAAAGACATGGAAAAACCTAGCTGAGGGAATAATTGAGGAAAATTTCCCTGGTTTCACTAGAGATTTAGACATCCAGACACAAGATTTAGACATCCAGGTCATCAAACACCTGGAAGATTGATGGCAAATAGGATATCACTAAGGCACATAGTCATCGGTCCGACCAAAGTCAAAGTGAAGGAGAAAATCCTACAAGTTTCAATATGAAAGCATTAGTTATTTACAAAAGAAAATCCATCAGTTCAATGGCAGATTTCTCAGCAGAAACTTTACAAGCCAGAATCGATTGGGGTCTCATTTTTAGTCCTCTTAAACAGAATAATTGCCAGCCAAGAATTTTATATCCTGTAAAACTAGGTTTCATAAATGAAGGTGAAATAAAGTCTTACCCAGACAAGCAAACACTAAGGGAATTTGTCACCTAGACTAGACTTGCCTTACAAGGTATGCTTGATTCCCGCCAGTGTAAAACACCCGAAAATTAAAACACACAGCTCTTGTAAAAAAGTAACACAAGACAGAAAACACCACAACTAGTTAACAATCAACATAATGAACAGAACAGCATCTCACATATCAATACTAACATTGAAAGTAAACATTCTTAATGCTCCATTTAGATGCAGAAAAAGCATTTGATAAAATACAGCTTCTCTTCATGACAAAAACCCTCAAAAAACCGGGCACAGAAGGAACATACTTCAAAATAATAAAAGTTGTATATGTCAAACCCACAGCTAACATCATACTGAATGGTGAAAACTTGAAAGCATTCCCCCTAAGAACTGGAAGAAGACAAGGGTGCACACTGTAACTACTTTTATTCAACATAGTACTGGAAGTGTTAGTCAGAGCAATTAGGCAAGAGAAAGAAATAAAGGACATCTAAATCAGGAAAGAGAGGTCAAATTATCCCTGTTTGCCAATATATGACCTTATATCTAGAAATCTCTAAAGGCTCCACCAAAAGACTACTAGAATTGCTAAATAAATTCAGTATCAGGTTACTGAATTAATGTACACAAAACATAAGTATTTCTATATACTAATAACAGACAAGCTGAGAATCAAATCAAGAACTCCATACCATTTACAGTGGCTACAAAGAAAATAAAATACCTAGGAATACATTTAACCAAGGAGATAAAAGATCTCACAAAGAGCACTACAAAACACTGATGAGAGAAATGGTAGATGACACAAACAAATGGAAAAACATCCCATGCTCATGGACTGGATGAATCAACATTGGTCAAATGTCCATACTGCCCCAAAGTGATTTACAGATTCAACACACTTCTCATCAAAATACCAATGTCATTTTTTGCAGATCTAGAAAAAAATAATCCTGAATTTCATATGGAACCAAACTAGACCCCAAATAGCCAAAGCAATCCTAAACAAAAAGAACAAATCCGGAAGCAACACATTTCCTGATTTCAAATTATATTACAAGCCTTTTATAACCAAAAGAGTATGGCACTGGTGTCAAAGTAGATGTATAGACCAATGGAATACAATAGAGAACCCAGAAATAAACCCATATAGGCACAACCAACTGATTTTTGACAAAGCAACCAAAAACGTATACTAGAAGAAGGAAACCCTATTCAATTATTGGTCCTGGGAAAACTGGATGGCCATATGCTGAAGAATAAAACTGGATTCCTATCTCTCACCATATACAAAAATTAACTCGAGATGGATAAAGACATAAATGTAAGATATGACATCATAAACATTCTAGAAGATGACATAGTAAAAACTCTTCTGGACACTGGCCTAGGCAAAGAATTTATGAATAATACTCCAACAACAAACATAGCAACAACAAAAAATAAATGCATAGGACTTAAACTAAAATGTTTCTGCACAGCAAAGGAAATAATCCACAAATTAAGTAGACAACCCTACAGAATGGGAGAAAATATTTGCAAACCATACATCCAACAAAGGGCTAATGTCCACGATCTATAAGAAATTCACACAAATCAGCGATAATAAAACAAACAACCACATCAAAAAGTGGCCAAAATACATGAACAAATTCTTTTTCTAAAGAAGATAGACAAATGACAATAAGAAGCATATGAAAAAAATGCTCAACATCACAAATCATCAGAGAAATGTAAATTAAAACCACAATGAGATATCCTGTGGATACCTTATTGTGGTTAGATTGGCTACCCCCATCAGAATGGCTATTATTAAAAAGTCAAAAAACAATAGATGTTGGCTAGATGCCATAAAAAGGGAACACTTATACACTGCTGGTGGAAATGTAAACTAGCAAAACCTCTTTGGAAAACAGTATGTTGATTCTGCAAAGAACTAAAAATAGATCTACTATTCAATCGAGCAATCCCACTACTGAATATCTACCCAAAAGAAAAGAAGTGATTTTATTAAAAAGACACCGGCATCCTAATGTTTATCACAGCATAATTCACAATTGCAAAGATATGGAATCAACCTAAGTGCCCATCCTGATGAGTAGATGAAGAAAATTTTATGTGTGTGCACACACACACACACACACACACACACCATGAAGTACTACTCAGCCATAAAAAAGAATGAAATAATGTCTTTTGCAGCAACTTGGATAGAACTGGAGACCATTATCCTAAGTGAAGTATCTTAGGAATAGAAAAACAAACACATCATGTCCTTACTGACAAGTGGAAACTAAATGAGGGGTATATATTGTAATAAAGTGGTATAATAGATGTTGGAAACTAAGAAGAGGGGAGGATGGGAGGGAGGTGAGGGACAAAAATCTACCTATCTTATACAATGTACACTATTCTGGTGACAGGTACACTGAAAGCTCTGACTTCAGTATTATACAATTCATCCATGTAACAAACAAAACTTGTACATTCTAAATCTGTTGAAATACAAAAAGGAAAAAATAAAGAAAATCTGTAACCATTTGTATGCAGAACAAATAAACTTCTGCATTCATCAATTTAAACAGTTTAGACAGCATTCTAATGAATACATGAATGTATCAATGAAAGCATTACAATCTATAAACTTGACCAAATGAGGCATAACAACCTACTACTAACCAGAACCTGCTTTTTCAACTAATATAAATCTATCCTTCCTCTCCTCCCCCCTCCCCCTTTCTCATCTATTTAGCTATCTATCTGTCTGTCTTCACATTTGGGTCATGATTTCTTATGAAGACAATCCAAAGCCTAATACAGCATTTCCTGTGGGCTTTGTCATCTAACCTTCCAGGCTCTGGCTTTGGTATGACTTAAGATGTTGCCATTAGATTCTTTTCTATCTAAAGGCATGCTATGCAATATGATCCTTCCACAGTTGTGTTATGGGTGATATTTTCCCATAACCTCTTCCTTCTTAGTTTGGCTTGGGTCTTTTATCTTGAGGACTCAGACTTATCCCTTAGCACTGTTTTCTAAAACCTTTTTTTACATTCAGTTTCCTCTTTCTGTTACTTGATTTTTAATTCTTGCAAAAAATTAATTAAAGATCATATACTGAAGATAACAATAAAACTGTACTCTCTCACTTACAGTTTTCTAGCTTTCTTAAACCAAACCTCTCAGGATATTTATTCCAATAACAGGTGAATCATCTTGTTCATAAAACTGCAGTATCGTTTTTAGGTCTTTGCCTGGTAGCATGAGCATTGAGCTTTAAGGCCGTATTTGTCTCCCTAGTGAATTATTCACTGCTCAGAGCAGCTGAAAGTCTAAATACAAGAGAAATATAAGTCTCTCTCTCTCTCTCCTCCCCCACCTCTCTTCCTTTCCCTGTGTATCTGACCTCTTTCTCTCTCCTAAATTTGCTCTTTGTGTGCTTATGAAAAGAATAAAAACATTCAATTGTTCCTATACGATACCCTGTAATATTTTTAACTTTATTTCTCACTGTCCTAACCAGTTGTTTTGACATTATGGAAAGACAATCACTTGGAGTTTCTTTTCTTTTTTCATTTTTTTTTAATAAATCTACAATGAACATAGAGTGTCAGGCACATATATTGAGATATACAAAGGTAGGGACAATGCCTATTATATTTTTGTTAGGCAAACAAATCTTCATTTGTTGATAAGACATTTTTGTGGTCTCTTCACATCGTGAATGTGCCTTTTCCTCATAGATGCAACTGTAAAGAATCACCTTCTATGTTGCCCTGTTTAAAGCCTTTGGTAATCATGGATGCTTTCTTCAATGTGATTATTCTCCCAATGTCCCCTTGCCAATGTACTAACAATCTAGGAGTCTAGAAACACAGGTAAGAAAATAATTATTTAAAGAGCAAAAGAGAAAAAGCAAAGAAAAAGCAGACTCTCAGTATGAAAAATCATTTAAAAATATTGATTAAATTTGGTGAATAATATGTTAATATTTATCACATACTTTCTTAACTCTTGTTAAATAATAAAATATTTAGTACATAGTAGGTTTTAGGTTACAAATATCAATGTATTTAATCCCTTTAAAACACTACTTTACATATGGGCAAATTAAGACCAGGAGAAGTTAAGTGATTCACCAAAGACTATAGCTAAATAAGTATTAGAGCTACTATTCAATCCCAGGAAGCCTGGATCCAGAATATATTCCCATAAATACTGTATTTATTCACACATACATAGTACCTCATTTTTTAAAAGCAGGGTTTGTGGTTTTGGCTCCATGAGAGGTTAGTTCACAGCTATAAAATGCGTCAACATATATCAGCACTACCTTTTTTACTATAGAAGAAAAGGTAAAAGCACTATTAGAAAACATAGCTCTAATTTTGTGTCCTTTGACTGATAAGCATCAGATTTTCCATACCGTTTCTACTAGAGAAGGCAATCCTTCTAGAAGTGTTAAGTGTATTAGACAACAAAGAAAAATAAAGCAATAGTAACCTGAGAATAAAGCACTGAAAATGTAGGCCAAGGAACGAATGAAAGTCAGTAAGTTAGTGTCAAAAGAGAAGGATAATAAAATGAGACAGAGACAGTCAGGTCACTACAAACTATTAAAGAAAAATGAGTATGATCAGAGCCAGCACTCATACGAGAAAAATAAATACTGGTCTATTATCCTCAATTTATAAATTTCTCATAAAATGACAGGCATTGTGTGGAGGTAGGAAGAATGATGTTACATTCATCCAAAGAATATTCAGTGTCTAATAATAGATAAAATATCACTAAAAAGATATAGGGAAAGAAATTAAGAAACGTGAAAAAAAAATTGGTTTTAAGCCACAGTTTGAGAAATTTAAGAACTATCTGATGCTACATGCCAGATAATTAATGATAAAGGAATTTCTTGTGAGAAACAATTCTCTGTGGGTTTCTCTGGTTTCTGTGTATCTTGTGAGGAACAAATGGCAGCTTTGTTCTGTCCCTTTTTCAAGGATTTTAGTATTGCAAACAGCTTTGGAAGACAGTGAGAGGAGCAAATTTGTTTGCTGAAAAATATAATGAAATAATGCCCCCCTCTAGGGCAAAGGTTGGACAGGTTTGCTAGAAGCACCTTCTAAACATTGAGATTTTCTAAACTCAGTGTTCCTTACCTGTTATGCAATCCCACTGTGTGTACAGTATCCACCTCAATCAACTCTACATTGGCCCTGTGGGACTTGGAGGAAGGACAAAGGGACACAAGTGCAAACATGATGTTCATGCTGCCTGCTGTGTAATAAATAATAAAGTTCTTTGTCTCTCACCTGGAACTCTCACGACTTCTGCCAACATCCATGAAACTGTGGCTGGTCAACTTGATAACCTCCAAGCAAGGTAAAACCTCAGACACTTCACTGACCTTGATAGCTTTGATGACAAGAATGAGATACTGACAGAGACATGATTTTTGGAAGAGGAAAAGTTCAAAGCCCTTTCAAGGTTGGGTTGGGAGTTATGAGAAGACCCCTTGGGATCTTTTAACGAATATTCTTTCCCAAGTGGTAGGAAAGAATAAGGATTTCCCACTGTCCAAGCTGCTAATGAGTGTTGAGAGGCTGAGCAGTGAGAGGGAGGATAGAAACAATTTGTCCCAAATACGTTTTAGTTGTTGGTTGTTGTTTGCTTTCCTCTAGGCACAAGAAGGAAAGGGAGCTCTTCTGACAATAAAGAAGTGAGTCCCATAGCCCCTTGCCACAAAGGCTGTGTTTGTGGCTACTGAGTCTAGGGATCCCACAAATTGAATAGTGTCAAGAAATGAGGATGTAGAGCTTTGGATAGACCAAAAACAGAAGTCTGGTGAATTGAGCCAGTACATAGAAGACAACTTGAAACCAAAAGTAAATGTGGCTTGTATGCTGATGTAGAGCCACTCTCTTTCTCCAGAGCCTTTGATTTCCTCTCTTTGTCACCCCTGGTGTTAGCTGCTTTCAAGAGAAAAATGATTAGGAGTGGAGTCAAGATCTGTCTCGAAGAGAGATTAAAGGTCATGAGCATCAAATACAGAATTCTGAGGAACAGCAGAAAGAGGAGGAAGTCAAATTGTTATCCCTCCATAGGATATAGGCCCCCAAGTCATGATCCTATCCAAGTCCCTAGAGGGAAGAGGTGTCAAGTACAAGCCTGGCTGAAGGCACTGAGAACTACAGGGCAGAGTCTCACCAAAGTGCATAGAGCAGAAAGAAAGAAGGCCTGCATGCTCTCTGGGTGGTGAGAGATACACAGGAGAGGAAATGGTACTGCTCCTGAAGTGAAAAGCCAAAAAGAGTTTTAAAAGTAAAACAAGAAAAGGAAAGGGATAAAAAAGAAGACTCCTGCTGCTCCAGACACTCGCCACCAGCTGGTTTACCCTCTGTCCAACATCCCTTCCCAGTACTCCTCCTGCTTGCTAATTGGCTGGGAACTGAGTTTGTGACTTTGAAGGAAAGGTTATCTGAGAAAAGAGTCAACCCTGGGAAAGTAGAGGTGACACCAGATCCTAAATGAAAGTTGTTTGAATCCCAATATCCAGCTGCACCTGTATTCAACCTGCCCTTGAAATTGTCGCTATGAAAGCTAAAATACTGTTTCAAAAGCTTTTAGAGTCACATTCTGAAATCTTGGCTATACAAAATATTTCCTAATTGATACTAGTCACCAACCTATTTGATAATTTTCATCATGATATCTGCCTTGTTTTCTTCTATTGTTCTGAATTCCTCTACCATAGTGGGCATAATAATGAATAATGGTCCCCCAAAGATGTCCATGTTCTAATCCCTGGAACCTATTTGTTATGCTGCATGAAAAAAATTAAGGCTGCTAATTGGCTAACTTTGTGGGATCAGTGTAAACATTGGGGACCTGAAAAGTGGATGAAGGGAACAGAGAGGAGGTCAGAGTGATGTTAAGTGACAAGGACTAAATCCACCATTGTTGGCTTTGAAGATGGATAAAGGGACCACAAGCCAAGGAGTGCAGGCAGCTTCTAGAAGCTAAAAAAGGGAAGACAGGTTCATAGTCAGAGTCTCCACAGAGGTGTACTTCCAGGCCAAATTCTTAATTTTAGCCCAAGGAGATCCATGTTGGATTTAATACTATGGAACCATAAAATAATAAATCTGTGTTATTTAAGCTGCTAATTTCTGAAAATTTGTAGAAAATTAATATACCCACCCAAAGTCAGTCGTTGTGGCCATGAATCTATCTGAAGGAGCATCTTCTTGGTACTGATGATGATATTAATTATGGAGTGACAGTTCCTATGGCACAGTGATTTAGTATTTATTTCAGAGAAGAAAATGAGTTCCTTTGCAGCCTTTCATAGTTTGTCATTGGGCTCTGAAGTAGTTGATTAAATTTCAGTCTCTCAGTGATACTCATAGACATTTGTATTGGTTTTGATCTCTATCCCTAGTTGCCCTGAACTGTTTATCTTCTGTAAACATATACCTGACCAGGTTGAAGGGAACCAGAGCCCATGCCATTCTCTAAAACCTGTTTTATACCTAGGATTCAGAAAAAATTTCCCTCTTATCTCTGGAGAAACCAGATGTTTGTGCTGACAGGGCATTGTAGAGTGGATATGCCTGAATTATCATACAAAAGCAAATGTAAGAATATGTGTCATTATTTTTAACTACCACATAAAATAATAGCAAATGTCACAGAGCAAACCACCTGTTATTATGTAAAAAGCATCAATAGTACATAATTTGTTATGTTCTCAATAAATTGTATATTTAAGAATGTTTACTTAATAGGTAATAAAATATTAAATGATAATACATTGACTTGTTTACATTTCCATGAAATAACTGCATCTAAAACAAAATTTCAGGATACTCTTAGACTTTATTACTCTAAAGTAATAAATAAATTCAGGAATCCTTTGGGAATTGCAGTATAGTTTGGAGGAGATCTAAAACTTCTTTCAGATTGTGAAAGAAAATAGTTTACAAAGATTAAAACTTGGGCATATAACATTTCATACTATCAGTGTATATTTCGATAAATTAATGTCTACATTTCACTTTTGTTGAATTTAATAAATCTATATTTTAAAATCTAAATGCAAAGGCAGGCAATGAAATATTCAAGCTGCTATTGTCTCAAATGAAAACACTTATAATGTTGTAATTGATAAGAAGAAATGAAATCTTAGAAACCCACCTTCTAATAGAGAAATTAACCATACTTAGAAATGTGATTAACCTGAAATCATCTGAATTTGTTTGTTTGATTTTGGTAAGGAGAAAAAAAAAAAATCTCTTCTTGTCTCTTCTCACTTGCTTTCTCCTATCTTCTTCTTGCTAAGTTTATCTAATTGACCAAGCTGCTTAAAAAATACTATTCCAACCTTTAAGAGTACAAACACTTTTGTGATATTATGCTACAAGATATAAATGGAATATTTAGAACAGACCAGATTTTGGAATTTCCTCTTCAATACACCCACAGGTAATCAAAGACATTTTTTTGAGATCTTTAAATTTTATTTACCCTAATTAATACACGTTAATTCACTGGCCAGCACAACTGAAAGCATAGATCAAAAAATAAGTCTACATCAGGAATTCTTCTAGGTACACATAGGTAGATTAAGGACATGTCAAAATTTTGGGAAAAAAGCAAAAATATTTGTTCATGGACTTAATAAACAGCTTTTAAAAATCTCAAGTAAAGATTGCCTTTAATGTAGGAAATTTGTACACATGCCATTATGATAAAGCTCAAGGGAATTGAAGAATTACATGATAGTA